>NC_072418.2:948409-1262045 GCF_028858775.2 Pan troglodytes | reverse complement strand
TTGCGGTGTAGATATTTCCATCTTTCTACAGATGGCATTGTAGATATTTCCATGGTTATACAGATGGCGGTGTAGATATTTCCATGTTTATATAGATGGTGGTGTAGATATTACCATGTTTATACAGATAGCGGTGTAGATACTTCCATGTTTATACAGATCGTCGTGAAGATATTTCCATGTTTATGCAGATCGCGGTGTAGATATTTCCATGTTTATGCAGATTGCGATGCAGATATTTCCATGTTTATGCAGATCGCGGTGTAGATATTTCCATGTTTATACAGATCGCGGTGTAGATATTTCCATGTTTACACAGATAGCGGTGGAGATATTTCCCTGTTTATACAAATACCGATGTAGATATTTCCATGTTTATGCAGATAGCGGTGTAGATATTTCCATGTTTATAGAGATAGTGGTGTAGATATTTCCATCTTTATAGAGATAGCGGTGTAGGTATTTCCATGTTTATACAGATCGCGGTGTAGATATTTCCATCTTCATACAGATAGCGGTGTAGATATTTCCATGTTTATACAGATAGCAGTGTAGATATTTCCATGTATATAGAGTTAGCGGTGTAGGTATTTCCATCTTTATAGACATAGCGGTGTAGGTATCTCCATGTTCATATAGATGGCGTTGTAGATATTTCCATGTTTATACCGATAGCGGTGTTGGTATTTCCACGTTTATAAAGATAGCGATGTAGATATTTCCATGTTTATACAGCTCGCGGTGCAGATATTTATATCTTTATACAGATGGCATTGTAGATATTTCCATGTTTATACAGATGACTGTATAGGTATTTCCATGTTTTTACAGATGGCAGTGCAGATATTTCCATGTTTATAGAGATAGCGGTGCAGATATTTCCATGTTTCTACAGATGGCGCTGATGATATTTCCATCTATACACAGATGGCCGTGTAGATATTTCCATGTTTATACAGACGGCGGTGTAGATATTTCCATGGACATGCAGATGGCGGTGTAGATATTTCCATGTTTATAAAGATAACGCTGTAGATATTTCCATGTTTACACAGATGGTGGTGTAGATATTTCCATGTTTATACAGATCGTGGTGTAGATATTTCCATGTTTATACAGATCGCGGTGTAGATATTTCCATGTTTATACAGATCGCGGTGTAGATATTTCCATGTTTACACAGATCGCGGTGTAGATATTTCCATGTTTATACAGATAGCGGTGTAGAAATTTCCATGTTTTTACAGATAGCAGTGTAGGTTTTCCATGTTTACACAGATTGCGGTGTAGATATTTCCATCTTTCTACAGATGGCATTGTAGATATTTCCATGGTTATACAGATGGCGGTGTAGATATTTCCATGTTTATATAGATGGTGGTGTAGATATTACCATGTTTATACAGATAGCGGTGTAGATACTTCCATGTTTATACAGATCGTGGTGAAGATATTTCCATGTTTATGCAGATCGCGGTGTAGATATTTCCATGTTTATACAGATTGCGATGCAGATATTTCCATGTTTATGCAGATCGCGGTGTAGATATTTCCATGTTTATACAGATCGCGGTGTAGATATTTCCATGTTTACACAGATAGCGGTGGAGATATTTCCCTGTTTATACAAATACCGATGTAGATATTTCCATGTTTATGCAGATAGCGGTGTAGATATTTCCATGTTTATAGAGATAGCGGTGTAGATATTTCCATCTTTATACAGATAGCGGTGTAGATATTTCCATGTTTATACAGATCGCGGTGTAGATATTTCCATGTTTATACAGATAGCGGTGTAGATATTTCCATGTTTATACCGATAGCGGTGTAGATATTTCCATGTTTATAGAGATAGCAGTGTAGGTATTTCCATGTTTATAGACATAGCGGTGTAGATATTTCCATGTTTATATAGATGGCGTTGTAGATATTTCCATGTTTATACCGATAGCGGTGTTGGTATTTCCACGTTTATACAGATAGCGATGTAGATATTTCCATGTTTATACAGCTCGCGGTGCAGATATTTATATCTTTATACAGATGGCATTGTAGATATTTCCTTATTCACACATACGGCGGTGTAGATGTTTCCATGTTTATACAGATGGCGGAGTAGTTAGTTCCATGTTTATGGAGACGGCAGTGTAGATATTTTCATGTTTATAGAGATGGCGGTGTAGATATTTCCATGTTTATAGAGATAGCAGTGTAGATATTTACATGTTTATACAGATGGCTGTGTAGATATTTCCATGTGTATACAGATGGCATTGTAGATATTTCCATGTTTATACAGATGACTGTATAGGTATTTCCATGTTTTTACAGATGGCAGTGCAGATATTTCCATGTTTATAGAGATAGCGGTGCAGATATTTCCATGTTTGTACAGATGGCGCTGATGATATTTCCATCTATACACAGATGGCCGTGTAGATATTTCCATGTTTATACAGACGGCGGTGTAGATATTTCCATGGACATGCAGATGGCGGTGTAGATATTTCCATGTTTATACAGATAACGCTGTAGATATTTCCATGTTTACACAGATGGTGGTGTAGATATTTCCATGTTTATACAGATCGTGGTGTAGATATTTCCATGTTTATACAGATCGCGGTGTAGATATTTCCATGTTTATACAGATCGCAGTGTAGATATTTCCATGTTTATACAGATCGCGGTGTAGATATTTCCATGTTTATACAGATAGCGGTGTAGAAATTTCCATGTTTTTACAGATATCAGTGTAGGTTTTCCATGTTTACACAGATTGCGGTGTAGATATTTCCATCTTTCTACAGATGGCATTGTAGATATTTCCATGTTTATACAGATGGCGGTGTAGATATTTCCATGTTTATATAGATGGTGGTGTAGATATTACCATGTTTATACAGATAGCGGTGTAGATACTTCCATGTTTATACAGATCGTGGTGAAGTTATTTCCATGTTTATGCAGATCGTGGTGTAGATATTTCCATGTTTATACAGACCGCGATGCAGATATTTCCATGTTTATGCAGATCGCGGTGTAGATATTTCCATGTTTATACAGATCGCGGTGTAGATATTTCCATGTTTACACAGATAGCGGTGGAGATATTTCCCTGTTTATGCAAATACCGATGTAGATATTTCCATGTTTATGCAGATAGCGGTGTAGATATTTCCATGTTTATAGAGATAGCGGTGTAGATATTTCCATCTTTATAGAGATAGCGGTGTAGGTATTTCCATGTTTATACAGATCGCGGTGTAGATATTTCCATGTTTATACAGATAGCGGTGTAGATATTTCCATGTTTATACAGATAGCGGTGTAGATATTTCCATGTTTATAGAGATAGCGGTGTAGGTATTTCCATGTTTATAGACATAGCGGTGTAGGTATTTCCATGTTTATGTACATGGCGTTGTAGATATTTCCATGTTTATACCGATAGCGGTGTTGGTATTTCCACGTTTATACAGATAGCGATGTAGATATTTCCATGTTTATACAGCTCGCGGTGCAGATATTTATATCTTTATACAGATGGCATTGTAGATATATCCTTATTCACACATACGGCGGTGTAGATGTTTCCATGTTTATACAGATGGCGGAGTAGTTAGTTCCATGTTTATGGAGATGGCAGTGTAGATATTTTCATGTTTATAGAGATGGCGGTGTAGATATTTCCATGTTTATAGAGATAGCAGTGTAGATATTTACATGTTTATACAGATGGCTGTGTAGATATTTCCATGTGTATACAGATGGCATTGTAGATATTTCCATGTTTATACAGATGACTGTAGAGGTATTTCCATGTTTTTACAGATGGCAGTGCAGATATTTCCATGTTTATAGAGATAGCGGTGCAGATATTTCCATGTTTGTACAGATGGCGCTGATGATATTTCCATCTATACACAGATGGCCGTGTAGATATTTCCATGTTTATACAGACGGCGGTGTAGATATTTCCATGGACATGCAGATGGCGGTGTAGATATTTCCATGTTTATACAGATAACGCTGTAGATATTTCCATGTTTACACAGATGGTGGTGTAGATATTTCCATGTTTATACAGATCGAGGTGTAGATATTTCCATGTTTATACAGATCGCGGTGTAGATATTTCCATGTTTATACAGATCGCGGTGTAGATATTTCCATGTTTATACAGATCGCGGTGTAGATATTTCCATGTTTATACAGATAGCGGTGTAGAAATTTCCATGTTTTTACAGATAGCAGTGTAGGTTTTCCATGTTTACACAGATTGCGGTGTAGATATTTCCATCTTTCTACAGATGGCATTGTAGATATTTCCATGGTTATACAGATGGCGGTGTAGATATTTCCATGTTTATATAGATGGTGGTGTAGATATTACCATGTTTATACAGATAGCGGTGTAGATACTTCCATGTTTATACAGATCGTGGTGAAGATATTTCCATGTTTATGCAGATCGCGGTGTAGATATTTCCATGTTTATACAGATTGCGATGCAGGTATTTCCATGTTTATGCAGATCGCGGTGTAGATATTTCCATGTTTATGCAGATCGCGGTGTAGATATTTCCATGTTTACACAGATAGCGGTGGAGATATTTCCCTGTTTATACAAATACCGATGTAGATATTTCCATGTTTATGCAGATAGCGGTGTAGATATTTCCATGTTTATAGAGATAGTGGTGTAGATATTTCCATCTTTATAGAGATAGCGGTGTAGGTATTTCCATGTTTATACAGATCGCGGTGTAGATATTTCCATCTTCATACAGATAGCGGTGTAGATATTTCCATGTTTATACAGATAGCAGTGTAGATATTTCCATGTATATAGAGTTAGCGGTGTAGGTATTTCCATCTTTATAGACATAGCGGTGTAGGTATATCCATGTTCATATAGATGGCGTTGTAGATATTTCCATGTTTATACCGATAGCGGTGTTGGTATTTCCACGTTTATAAAGATAGCGATGTAGATATTTCCATGTTTATACAGCTCGCGGTGCAGATATTTATATCTTTATACAGATGGCATTGTAGATATTTCCATGTTTATACAGATGACTGTATAGGTATTTCCATGTTTTTACAGATGGCAGTGCAGATATTTCCATGTTTATAGAGATAGCGGTGCAGATATTTCCATGTTTCTACAGATGGCGCTCATGATATTTCCATCTATACACAGATGGCCGTGTAGATATTTCCATGTTTATACAGACGGCGGTGTAGATATTTCCATGGACATGCAGATGGCGGTGTAGATATTTCCATGTTTATACAGATAACGCTGTAGATATTTCCATGTTTACACAGATGGTGGTGTAGATATTTCCATGTTTATACAGATCGTGGTGTAGATATTTCCATGTTTATACAGATCGCGGTGTAGATATTTCCATGTTTATACAGATCGCGGTGTAGATATTTCCATGTTTACACAGATCGCGGTGTAGATATTTCCATGTTTATACAGATAGCGGTGTAGAAATTTCCATGTTTTTACAGATAGCAGTGTAGGTTTTCCATGTTTACACAGATTGCGGTGTAGATATTTCCATCTTTCTACAGATGGCATTGTAGATATTTCCATGGTTATACAGATGGCGGTGTAGATATTTCCATGTTTATATAGATGGTGGTGTAGATATTACCATGTTTATACAGATAGCGGTGTAGATACTTCCATGTTTATACAGATCGTGGTGAAGATATTTCCATGTTTATGCAGATCGCGGTGTAGATATTTCCATGTTTATACAGATTGCGATGCAGATATTTCCATGTTTATGCAGATCGCGGTGTAGATATTTCCATGTTTATACAGATCGCGGTGTAGATATTTCCATGTTTACACAGATAGCGGTGGAGATATTTCCCTGTTTATACACATACCGATGTAGATATTTCCATGTTTATGCAGATAGCGGTGTAGATATTTCCATGTTTATAGAGATAGTGGTGTAGATATTTCCATCTTTGTAGAGATAGCGGTGTAGGTATTTCCATGTTTATACAGATCGCGGTGTAGATATTTCCATGTTTATACAGATAGCGGTGTAGATATTTCCATGTTTATACAGATAGCAGTGTAGATATTTCCATGTATATACAGATAGCGGTGTAGGTATTTCCATGTTTATAGACATAGCGGTGTAGGTATTTCCATGTTTATATAGATGGCGTTGTAGATATTTCCATGTTTATACCGATAGCGGTGTTGGTATTTCCACGTTTATACAGATAGCGATGTAGATATTTCCATGTTTATACAGCTCGCGGTGCAGATATTTATATCTTTATACAGATGGCATTGTAGATATTTCCTTATTCACACATACGGCGGTGTAGATGTTTCCATGTTTATACAGATGGCGGAGTAGTTAGTTCCATGTTTATGGAGACGGCAGTGTAGATATTTTCATGTTTATAGAGATGGCGGTGTAGATATTTCCATGTTTATAGAGATAGCAGTGTAGATATTTACATGTTTATACAGATGGCTGTGTAGATATTTCCATGTGTATACAGATGGCATTGTAGATATTTCCATGTTTATACAGATGACTGTATAGGTATTTCCATGTTTTTACAGATGGCAGTGCAGATATTTCCATGTTTATAGAGATAGCGGTGCAGATATTTCCATGTTTGTACAGATGGCGCTGATGATATTTCCATCTATACACAGATGGCCGTGTAGATATTTCCATGTTTATACAGATGGCGGTGTAGATATTTCCATGGACATGCAGATGGCGGTGTAGATATTTCCATGTTTATACAGATAACGCTGTAGATATTTCCATGTTTACACAGATGGTGGTGTAGATATTTCCATGTTTATACAAATCGTGGTGTAGATATTTCCATGTTTATACAGATCGCGGTGTAGATATTTCCATGTTTATACAGATCGCGGTGTAGATATTTCGATGTTTATACAGATCGCGGTGTAGATATTTCCATGTTTATACAGATAGCGGTGTAGAAATTTCCATGTTTTTACAGATATCAGTGTAGGTTTTCCATGTTTACACAGATTGCGGTGTAGATATTTCCATCTTTCTACAGATGGCATTGTACATATTTCCATGGTTATACAGATGGCGGTGTAGATATTTCCATGTTTATATAGATGGTGGTGTAGATATTACCATGTTTATACAGATAGCGGTGTAGATACTTCCATGTTTATACAGATCGTGGTGAAGATATTTCCATGTTTATGCAGATCGCGGTGCAGATATTTCCATGTTTATACAGATCGCGATGCAGATATTTCCATGTTTATGCAGATCGCGGTGTAGATATTTCCATGTTTATACAGATCGCGGTGTAGATATTTCCATGTTTACACAGATAGCGGTGGAGATATTTCCCTGTTTATACAAATACCGATGTAGATATTTCCATGTTTATGCAGATAACGGTGTAGATATTTCCATGTTTATAGAGATAGCGGTGTAGATATTTCTATCTTTATACAGATAGCGGTGTAGATATTTCCATGTTTATACAGATCGCGGTGTAGATATTTCCATGTTTATACAGATAGCGGTGTAGATATTTCCATGTTTTTACAGATATCAGTGTAGATTTTCCATGTTTACACAAATTGCGGTGTAGATATTTCCATCTTTCTACAGATGGCATTGTAGATATTTCCATGTTTATACAGATGGCGGTGTAGCTATTTCCATGTTTATATAGATGGTGGTGTAGATATTACCATGTTTATACAGATAGCGGTGTAGATACTTCCATGTTTATACAGATCGAGGTGAAGATATTTCCATGTTTATGCAGATCGCGGTGTAGATATTTCCATGTTTATACAGATCGCGATGCAGATATTTCCATGTTTATGCAGATCTCGGTGTAGATATTTCCATGTTTATACAGATCGCAGTGTAGATATTTCCATGTTTACACAGATAGCGGTGGAGATATTTCCCTGTTTATACAAATACCGATGTAGATATTTCCATGTTTATGCAGATAGCGGTGTAGATATTTCCATGTTTATAGAGATAGTGGTGTAGATATTTCCATCTTTATGGAGATAGCGGTGTAGATATTTCCATGTTTATACAGATCGCGGTGTAGATATTCCCATGTTTATACAGATAGCGGTGTAGATATTTCCATGTTTATACAGATAGCGGTGTAGATATTTCCATGTTTATAGAGATAGCGGTGTAGGTATTTCCATGTTTATAGACATAGCGGTGTAGATATTTCCATGTTTATATAGATGGCGTTGTAGATATTTCCATGTTTATACCGATAGCGGTGTTGGTATTTCCACGTTTATACAGATAGCGATGTAGATATTTCCATGTTTATACAGCTCGCGGTGCAGATATTTATATCTTTATACAGATGGCATTGTAGATATTTCCTTATTCACACATACGGCGGTGTAGATGTTTCCATGTTTATACAGATGGCGGAGTAGTTAGTTCCATGTTTATGGAGATGGCAGTGTAGATATTTTCATGTTTATAGAGATGGCGGTGTAGATATTTCCATGTTTATAGAGATAGCAGTGTAGATATTTACATGTTTATACAGATGGCTGTGTAGATATTTCCATGTGTATACAGATGGCATTGTAGATACTTCCATGTTTATACAGATGACTGTAGAGGTATTTCCATGTTTTTACAGATGGCAGTGCAGATATTTCCATGTTTATAGAGATAGCGGTGCAGATAGTTCCATGTTTGTACAGATGGCGGTGACGATATTTCCATCTATACACAGATGGCCGTGTAGATATTTCCATGTTTATACAGACGGCGGCATAGATATTTCCATGCACACGCAGATGGCGGTGTAGATATTTCCATGTTTATACAGATAACGGTGTAGATATTTCCATGTTTACACAGATGGTGGTGTAGACATTTCCATGTTTATACAGATCGCGGTGTAGATATTTCCATGTTTATACAGATCGCGGTGTAGATATTTCCATGTTTATACAGATCGCGGTGTAGATATTTCCATGTTTATACAGATAGCGGTGTAGATATTTCCATGTTTTTACAGATATCAGTGTAGATTTTCCATGTTTACACAGATTGCGGTGTAGATATTTCTATCTTTCTACAGATGGCATTATAGATATTTCCATGTTTATACAGATGGCGGTGTAGCTATTTCCATGTTTATATAGATGGTAGTGTAGATATTACCATGTTTATACAGATAGCGGTGTAGATACTTCCATGTTTATACAGATCGAGGTGAAGATATTTCCATGTTTATGCAGATCGCGGGGTAGATATTTCCATGTTTATACAGATCGCGATGCAGATATTTCCATGTTTATGCAGATCTCGGTGTAGATATTTCCATGTTTATACAGATAGCGGTGTAGATATTTCCATGTTTACACAGATAGCGGTGGAGATATTTCCCTGTTTATACAAATACCGATGTAGATATTTCCATGTTTATGCAGATAGCGGTGTAGATATTTCCATGTTTATAGAGATAGTGGTGTAGATATTTCCATCTTTATAGAGATAGCGGTGTAGATATTTCCATGTTTATACAGATCGCGGTGTAGATATTCCCATGTTTATACAGGTAGCGGTGTAGATATTTCCATGTTTATACAGATAGCGGTGTAGATATTTCCATGTTTATAGAGATAGCGGTGTAGGTATTTCCATGTTTATAGACATAGCGGTGTAGATATTTCCATGTTTATATAGATGGCGTTGTAGATATTTCCATGTTTATACCGATAGCGGTGTTGGTATTTCCACGTTTATACAGATAGCGATGTAGATATTTCCATGTTTATACAGCTCGTGGTGCAGATATTTATATCTTTATACAGATGGCATTGTAGATATTTCCTTATTCACACATACGGCGGTGTAGATGTTTCCATGTTTATACAGATGGCGGAGTAGTTAGTTCCATGTTTATGGAGATGGCAGTGTAGATATTTTCATGTTTATAGAGATGGCGGTGTAGATATTTCCATGTTTATAGAGATAACAGTGTAGATATTTACATGTTTATACCGATGGCTGTGTAGATATTTCCATGTGTATACAGATGGCATTGTAGATATTTCCATGTTTATACAGATGACTGTATAGGTATTTCCATGTTTTTACAGATGGCAGTGCAGATATTTCCATGTTTATAGAGATAGCGGTGCAGATATTTCCATGTTTGTACAGATGGCGGTGATGATATTTCCATCTATACACAGATGGCCGTGTAGATATTTCCATGTTTATACAGACGGCGGCGTAGATATTTCCATGGACATGCAGATGGCGGTGTAGATATTTCCATGTTTATACAGATAACGGTGTAGATATTTCCATGTTTACACAGATGGTGGTGTAGATATTTCCATGTTTATACAGATCACGGTGTAGATATTTCCATGTTTATACAGATCACGGTGTAGATATTTCCATGTTTATACAGATAGCGGTGAAGGTATTTCCATGTTTTTACAGATATCAGTGTAGATTTTCCATGTTTACACAGATTGCGGTGTAGATATTTCCATCTTTCTACAGATGGCATTGTAGATATTTGCATGTTTATACAGATGGCAGTGTAGATATTTCCATGTTTATATATATGGTGGTGTAGATATTACCATGTTTATACAGATAGCGGTGTAGATACTTCCATGTTTATACAGATCGTGGTGAAGATATTTCCATGTTTATGCAGATCGCGGTGTAGATATTTCCATGTTTATACAGATCGCGATGCAGATATTTCCAGGTTTATGCAGATCTCGGTGTAGATATTTCCATGTTTATTCAGATCACGGTGTAGATATTTCCATGTTTACACACATAGCGGTGGAGATATTTCCCTGTTTATAAAAATACCGATGTAGATATTTCCTTGTTTATGCAGATAGCGGTGTAGATATTTACATGTTTATAGAGATAGCGGTGTAGATATTTCCATCTTTATACAGATAGCGGTGTAGATATTTCCATGTTTATACAGATCGCGGTGTAGATATTTCCATGTTTATACAGATAGCGGTGTAGATATTTCCATGTTTATACCGATAGCGGTGTAGATATTTCCATGTTTATACCGATAGCGGTGTAGTTATTTCCATGTTTATAGACATAGCGGTGTAGATATTTCCATGTTTATATAGATGGCGTTGTGGATATTTCCATGTTTATACCGATAGCGGTGTTGGTATTTCCACGTTTATACAGATAGCGATGTAGATATTTCCATGTTTATACAGCTCACGGTGCAGATATTTATATCTTTATACAGATGGCATTGTAGATATTTCCTTATTCACACATACGGCGGTGTAGATGTTTCCATGTTTATACAGATGGCGGAGTAGTTAGTTCCATGTTTATGGAGATGGCAGTGTAGATATTTTCATGTTTATAGAGATGGCGGTGTAGATATTTCCATGTTTATAGAGATAGCAGTGGAGATATTTACATGTTTATACAGATGGCTGTGTAGATATTTCCATGTGTATACAGATGGCATTGTAGATATTTCCATGTTTATACAGATGACTGTATAGGTATTTCCATGTTTTTACAGATGGCAGTGCAGATATTTCCATGTTTATAGAGATAGCGGTGCAGATATTTCCATGTTTGTACAGATGGCGGTGATGATATTTCCATCTATACACAGATGGCCGTGTAGATATTTCCATGTCTATACAGACGGCGGCATAGATATTTCCATGGACATGCAGATGGCGGTGTAGATATTTCCATGTTTATACAGATAACAGTGTAGTTATTTCCATGTTTACACAGATGGTGGTGTAGATATTTCCATGTTTATACAGATCGTGGTGTAGATATTTCCATGTTTATACAGATCGCGGTGTAGATATTTCCATGTTTATACAGATCGCGGTGTAGATATTTCCATGTTTATACAGATCGCGGTGTAGATATTTCCATGTTTATACAGATAGCAGTGTAGATATTTCCATGTTTTTACAGATATCAGTGTAGGTTTTCCATGTTTACACAGATTGCGGTGTAGATATTTCCATCTTTCTACAGATGGCATTGTAGATATTTCCATGTTTATACAGATGGCGGTGTAGATATTTCCATGTTTATATAGATGGTGGTGTAGATATTACCATGTTTATACAGATAGCGGTGTAGATACTTCCATGTTTATACAGATCGTGGTGAAGATATTTCCATGTTTATGCAGATCGCGGTGTAGATATTTCTATGTTTATACAGATCGTGATGCAGATATTTCCATGTTTATGCAGATCGCGGTGTAGATATTTCCATGTTTATACAGATCGCGGTGTAGATATTTCCATGTTTACACAGATAGCGGTGGAGATATTTCCCTGTTTATACAAATACCGATGTAGATATTTCCATGTTTATGCAGATAGCGGTGTAGATATTTCCATGTTTATAGAGATAGCGGTGTAGATATTTCCATCTTTATACAGATAGCGGTGTAGATATTTCCATGTTTATACAGATCGCAGTGTAGATATTTCCATGTTTATACAGATAGCGGTGTAGATATTTCCATGTTTATACCGATAGCGGTGTAGATATTTCCATGTTTATAGAGATAGCGGTGTAGGTATTTCCATGTTTATAGACATAGCAGTGTAGATATTTCCATGTTTATATAGATGGCGTTGTAGATATTTCCATGTTTATACCGATAGCGGTGTTGGTATTTCCACGTTTATACAGATAGCGATGTAGATATTTCCATGTTTATACAGCTCGCGGTGCAGATATTTATATGTTTATACAGATGCCATTGTAGATATTTCCTTATTCACACATACGGCGGTGTAGATGTTTCCATGTTTATACAGATGGCGGAGTAGTTAGTTCCATGTTTATGGAGATGGCAGTGTAGATATTTTCATGTTTATAGAGATGGCGGTGTAGATATTTCCATGTTTATAGAGATAGCAGTGTAGATATTTACATGTTTATACAGATGGCTGTGTAGATATTTCCATGTGTATACAGATGGCATTGTAGATATTTCCATGTTTATACAGATGACTGTATAGGTATTTCCATGTTTTTACAGATGGCAGTGCAGATATTTCCATGTTTATAGAGATAGGGGTGCAGATATTTCCATGTTTGTACAGATGGCGCTGATGATATTTCCATCTATACACAGATGGCCGTGTAGATATTTCCATGTTTATACAGACGGCGCTGTAGACGTTTCCATGGACATGCAGATGGCGGTGTAGATATTTCCATGTTTATACAGATAACGCTGTAGATATTTCCATGTTTACACAGATGGTGGTGTAGATATTTCCATGTTTATACAGATCGTGGTGTAGATATTTCCATGTTTATACAGATCGCGGTGTAGATATTTCCATGTTTATACAGATCGCAGTGTAGATATTTCCATGTTTATACAGATCGCGGTGTAGATATTTCCATGTTTATACAGATAGCGGTGTAGAAATTTCCATGTTTTTACAGATATCAGTGTAGGTTTTCCATGTTTACACAGATTGCGGTGTAGATATTTCCATCTTTCTACAGATGGCATTGTAGATATTTCCATGTTTATACAGATGGCGGTGTAGATATTTCCATGTTTATATAGATGGTGGTGTAGATATTACCATGTTTATACAGATAGCGGTGTAGATACTTCCATGTTTATACAGATCGTGGTGAAGTTATTTCCATGTTTATGCAGATCGTGGTGTAGATATTTCCATGTTTATACAGACCGCGGTGTAGATATTTCCAGGTTTACACAGATAGCGGTGGAGATATTTCCCTGTTTATGCAAATACCGATGTAGATATTTCCATGTTTATGCAGATAGCGGTGTAGATATTTCCATGTTTATAGAGATAGCGGTGTAGATATTTCCATCTTTATAGAGATAGCGGTGTAGGCATTTCCATGTTTATACAGATCGCGGTGTAGATATTTCCATGTTTATACAGATAGCGGTGTAGATATTTCCATGTTTATACAGATAGCGGTGTAGATATTTCCATGTTTATAGAGATAGCGGTGTAGGTATTTCCATGTTTATAGACATAGCGGTGTAGGTATTTCCATGTTTATATAGATGGCGTTGTAGATATTTCCATGTTTATACCGATAACGGTGTTGGTATTTCCACGTTTATACAGATAGCGATGTAGATATTTCCATGTTTATACAGCTCGCGGTGCAGTTATTTATATCTTTATACAGATGGCATTGTAGATATTTCCTTATTCACACATACGGCGGTGTAGATGTTTCCATGTTTATACAGATGGCGGAGTAGTTAGTTCCATGTTTATGGAGATGGCAGTGTAGATATTTTCATGTTTATAGAGATGGCGGTGTAGATATTTCCATGTTTATAGAGATAGCAGTGTAGATATTTACATGTTTATACAGATGGCTGTGTAGATATTTCCATGTGTATACAGATGGCATTGTAGATATTTCCATGTTTATACAGATGACTGTAGAGGTATTTCCAGGTTTTTACAGATGGCAGTGCAGATATTTCCATGTTTATAGAGATAGCGGTGCAGATATTTCCATGTTTGTACAGATGGCGCTGATGATATTTCCATCTATACACAGATGGCCGTGTAGATATTTCCATGTTTATACAGACGGCGGTGTAGATATTTCCATGGACATGCAGATGGCGGTGTAGGTATTTCCATGGACATGCAGATGGCGGTGTAGACATTTCCATGTTTATACAGATAACGCTGTAGATATTTCCATGTTTACACAGATGGTGGTGTAGATATTTCCATGTTTATACAGATCGTGGTGTAGATATTTCCATGTTTATACAGATCGCGGTGTAGATATTTCCATGTTTATACAGATCGCAGTGTAGATATTTCCATGTTTATACCGATAGCGGTGTTGGTATTTCCACGTTTATACAGATAGCGATGTAGATATTTCCATGTTTATACAGCTCGCGGTGCAGATATTTATATCTTTATACAGATGGCATTGTAGATATTTCCTTATTCACACATACGGCGGTGTAGATGTTTCCATGTTTATACAGATGGCGGAGTAGTTAGTTCCATGTTTATGGAGATGGCAGTGTAGATATTTTCATGTTTATAGAGATGGCGGTGTAGATATTTCCATGTTTATAGAGATAGCAGTGTAGATATTTACATGTTTATACAGATGGCTGTGTAGATATTTCCATGTGTATACAGATGGCATTGTAGATACTTCCATGTTTATACAGATGACTGTAGAGGTATTTCCATGTTTTTACAGATGGCAGTGCAGATATTTCCATGTTTATAGAGATAGCGGTGCAGATAGTTCCATGTTTGTACAGATGGCGGTGATGATATTTCCATGTATACACAGATGGCCGTGTAGATATTTCCATGTTTATACAGACGGCGGCATAGATATTTCCATGCACACGCAGATGGCGGTGTAGATATTTCCATGTTTATACAGATAACGGTGTAGATATTTCCATGTTTACACAGATGGTGGTGTAGACATTTCCATGTTTATACAGATCGCGGTGTAGATATTTCCATGTTTATACAGTTCGCGGTGTAGATATTTCCATGTTTATACATATCGCGGTGTAGATATTTCCATGTTTATACAGATAGCGGTGTAGATATTTCCATGTTTTTACAGATATCAGTGTAGATTTTCCATGTTTACACAGATTGCGGTGTATATATTTCTATCTTTCTACAGATGGCATTGTAGATATTTCCATGTTTATACAGATGGCGGTGTAGATATTTCCATGTTTATATAGATGGTGGTGTAGATATTACCATGTTTATACAGATAGCGGTGTAGATACTTCCATGTTTATACAGATCGAGGTGAAGATATTTCCATGTTTATGCAGATCGCGGGGTAGATATTTCCATGTTTATACAGATCGCGATGCAGATATTTCCATGTTTATGCAGATCTCGGTGTAGATATTTCCATGTTTATACAGATAGCGGTATAGATATTTCCATGTTTACACAGATAGCGGTGGAGATATTTCCCTGTTTATACAAATACCGATGTAGATATTTCCATGTTTATGCAGATAGCGGTGTAGATATTTCCATGTTTATAGAGATAGTGGTGTAGATATTTCCATCTTTATAGAGATAGCGGTGTAGATATTTCCATGTTTATACAGATCGCGGTGTAGATATTCCCATGTTTATACAGGTAGCGGTGTAGATATTTCCATGTTTATACAGATAGCGGTGTAGATATTTCCATGTTTATAGAGATAGCGGTGTAGGTATTTCCATGTTTATAGACATAGCGGTGTAGATATTTCCATGTTTATTTAGATGGCGTTGTAGATATTTCCATGTTTATACCGATAGCGGTGTTGGTATTTCCACGTTTATACAGATAGCGATGTAGATATTTCCATGTTTATACAGCTCGTGGTGCAGATATTTATATCTTTATACAGATGGCATTGTAGATATTTCCTTATTCACACATACGGCGGTGTAGATGTTTCCATGTTTATACAGATGGCGGAGTAGTTAGTTCCATGTTTATGGAGATGGCAGTGTAGATATTTTCATGTTTATAGAGATGGCGGTGTAGATATTTCCATGTTTATAGAGATAGCAGTGTAGATATTTACATGTTTATACAGATGGCTGTGTAGATATTTCCATGTGTATACAGATGGCATTGTAGATATTTCCATGTTTATACAGATGACTGTAGAGGTATTTCCAGGTTTTTACAGATGGCAGTGCAGATATTTCCATGTTTATAGAGATAGCGGTGCAGATATTTCCATGTTTGTACAGATGGCGCTGATGATATTTCCATCTATACACAGATGGCCGTGTAGATATTTCCATGTTTATACAGACGGCGGTGTAGATATTTCCATGGACATGCAGATGGCGGTGTAGGTATTTCCATGGACATGCAGATGGCGGTGTAGATATTTCCATGTTTATACAGATAACGCTGTAGATATTTCCATGTTTACACAGATGGTGGTGTAGATATTTCCATGTTTATACAGATCGTGGTGTAGATATTTCCATGTTTATACAGATCGCGGTGTAGATATTTCCATGTTTATACAGATCGCAGTGTAGATATTTCCATGTTTATACCGATAGCGGTGTTGGTATTTCCACGTTTATACAGATAGCGATGTAGATATTTCCATGTTTATACAGCTCGCGGTGCAGATATTTATATCTTTATACAGATGGCATTGTAGATATTTCCTTATTCACACATACGGCGGTGTAGATGTTTCCATGTTTATACAGATGGCGGAGTAGTTAGTTCCATGTTTATGGAGATGGCAGTGTAGATATTTTCATGTTTATAGAGATGGCGGTGTAGATATTTCCATGTTTATAGAGATAGCAGTGTAGATATTTACATGTTTATACAGATGGCTGTGTAGATATTTCCATGTGTATACAGATGGCATTGTAGATACTTCCATGTTTATACAGATGACTGTAGAGGTATTTCCATGTTTTTACAGATGGCAGTGCAGATATTTCCATGTTTATAGAGATAGCGGTGCAGATAGTTCCATGTTTGTACAGATGGCGGTGATGATATTTCCATGTATACACAGATGGCCGTGTAGATATTTCCATGTTTATACAGACGGCGGCATAGATATTTCCATGCACACGCAGATGGCGGTGTAGATATTTCCATGTTTATACAGATAACGGTGTAGATATTTCCATGTTTACACAGATGGTGGTGTAGACATTTCCATGTTTATACAGATCGCGGTGTAGATATTTCCATGTTTATACAGTTCGCGGTGTAGATATTTCCATGTTTATACATATCGCGGTGTAGATATTTCCATGTTTATACAGATAGCGGTGTAGATATTTCCATGTTTTTACAGATATCAGTGTAGATTTTCCATGTTTACACAGATTGCGGTGTAGATATTTCCATCTTTCTACAGATGGCATTGTAGATATTTCCATGTTTATACAGATGGCGGTGTAGATATTTCCATGTTTATATAGATGGTGGTGTAGATATTACCATGTTTATACAGATAGCGGTGTAGATACTTCCATGTTTATACAGATCGTGGTGAAGATATTTCCATGTTTATGCAGATCGCGGTGTAGATATTTCTATGTTTATACAGATCGTGATGCAGATATTTCCATGTTTATGCAGATCGCGGTGTAGATATTTCCATGTTTATACAGATCGCGGTGTAGATATTTCCATGTTTACACAGATAGCGGTGGAGATATTTCCCTGTTTATACAAATACCGATGTAGATATTTCCATGTTTATGCAGATAGCGGTGTAGATATTTCCATGTTTATAGAGATAGCGGTGTAGATATTTCCATCTTTATACAGATAGCGGTGTAGATATTTCCATGTTTATACAGATCGCAGTGTAGATATTTCCATGTTTATACAGATAGCGGTGTAGATATTTCCATGTTTATACCGATAGCGGTGTAGATATTTCCATGTTTATAGAGATAGCGGTGTAGGTATTTCCATGTTTATAGACATAGCAGTGTAGATATTTCCATGTTTATATAGATGGCGTTGTAGATATTTCCATGTTTATACCGATAGCGGTGTTGGTATTTCCACGTTTATACAGATAGCGATGTAGATATTTCCATGTTTATACAGCTCGCGGTGCAGATATTTATATCTTTATACAGATGCCATTGTAGATATTTCCTTATTCACACATACGGCGGTGTAGATGTTTCCATGTTTATACAGATGGCGGAGTAGTTAGTTCCATGTTTATGGAGATGGCAGTGTAGATATTTTCATGTTTATAGAGATGGCGGTGTAGATATTTCCATGTTTATAGAGATAGCAGTGTAGATATTTACATGTTTATACAGATGGCTGTGTAGATATTTCCATGTGTATACAGATGGCATTGTAGATATTTCCATGTTTATACAGATGACTGTATAGGTATTTCCATGTTTTTACAGATGGCAGTGCAGATATTTCCATGTTTATAGAGATAGGGGTGCAGATATTTCCATGTTTGTACAGATGGCGCTGATGATATTTCCATCTATACACAGATGGCCGTGTAGATATTTCCATGTTTATACAGACGGCGCTGTAGACGTTTCCATGGACATGCAGATGGCGGTGTAGATATTTCCATGTTTATACAGATAACGCTGTAGATATTTCCATGTTTACACAGATGGTGGTGTAGATATTTCCATGTTTATACAGATCGTGGTGTAGATATTTCCATGTTTATACAGATCGCGGTGTAGATATTTCCATGTTTATACAGATCGCAGTGTAGATATTTCCATGTTTATACAGATCGCGGTGTAGATATTTCCATGTTTATACAGATAGCGGTGTAGAAATTTCCATGTTTTTACAGATATCAGTGTAGGTTTTCCATGTTTACACAGATTGCGGTGTAGATATTTCCATCTTTCTACAGATGGCATTGTAGATATTTCCATGTTTATACAGATGGCGGTGTAGATATTTCCATGTTTATATAGATGGTGGTGTAGATATTACCATGTTTATACAGATAGCGGTGTAGATACTTCCATGTTTATACAGATCGTGGTGAAGTTATTTCCATGTTTATGCAGATCGTGGTGTAGATATTTCCATGTTTATACAGACCGCGGTGTAGATATTTCCAGGTTTACACAGATAGCGGTGGAGATATTTCCCTGTTTATGCAAATACCGATGTAGATATTTCCATGTTTATGCAGATAGCGGTGTAGATATTTCCATGTTTATAGAGATAGCGGTGTAGATATTTCCATCTTTATAGAGATAGCGGTGTAGGCATTTCCATGTTTATACAGATCGCGGTGTAGATATTTCCATGTTTATACAGATAGCGGTGTAGATATTTCCATGTTTATACAGATAGCGGTGTAGATATTTCCATGTTTATAGAGATAGCGGTGTAGGTATTTCCATGTTTATAGACATAGCGGTGTAGGTATTTCCATGTTTATATAGATGGCGTTGTAGATATTTCCATGTTTATACCGATAACGGTGTTGGTATTTCCACGTTTATACAGATAGCGATGTAGATATTTCCATGTTTATACAGCTCGCGGTGCAGTTATTTATATCTTTATACAGATGGCATTGTAGATATTTCCTTATTCACACATACGGCGGTGTAGATGTTTCCATGTTTATACAGATGGCGGAGTAGTTAGTTCCATGTTTATGGAGATGGCAGTGTAGATATTTTCATGTTTATAGAGATGGCGGTGTAGATATTTCCATGTTTATAGAGATAGCAGTGTAGATATTTACATGTTTATACAGATGGCTGTGTAGATATTTCCATGTGTATACAGATGGCATTGTAGATATTTCCATGTTTATACAGATGACTGTAGAGGTATTTCCAGGTTTTTACAGATGGCAGTGCAGATATTTCCATGTTTATAGAGATAGCGGTGCAGATATTTCCATGTTTGTACAGATGGCGCTGATGATATTTCCATCTATACACAGATGGCCGTGTAGATATTTCCATGTTTATACAGACGGCGGTGTAGATATTTCCATGGACATGCAGATGGCGGTGTAGGTATTTCCATGGACATGCAGATGGCGGTGTAGATATTTCCATGTTTATACAGATAACGCTGTAGATATTTCCATGTTTACACAGATGGTGGTGTAGATATTTCCATGTTTATACAGATCGTGGTGTAGATATTTCCATGTTTATACAGATCGCGGTGTAGATATTTCCATGTTTATACAGATCGCAGTGTAGATATTTCCATGTTTATACCGATAGCGGTGTTGGTATTTCCACGTTTATACAGATAGCGATGTAGATATTTCCATGTTTATACAGCTCGCGGTGCAGATATTTATATCTTTATACAGATGGCATTGTAGATATTTCCTTATTCACACATACGGCGGTGTAGATGTTTCCATGTTTATACAGATGGCGGAGTAGTTAGTTCCATGTTTATGGAGATGGCAGTGTAGATATTTTCATGTTTATAGAGATGGCGGTGTAGATATTTCCATGTTTATAGAGATAGCAGTGTAGATATTTACATGTTTATACAGATGGCTGTGTAGATATTTCCATGTGTATACAGATGGCATTGTAGATACTTCCATGTTTATACAGATGACTGTAGAGGTATTTCCATGTTTTTACAGATGGCAGTGCAGATATTTCCATGTTTATAGAGATAGCGGTGCAGATAGTTCCATGTTTGTACAGATGGCGGTGATGATATTTCCATGTATACACAGATGGCCGTGTAGATATTTCCATGTTTATACAGACGGCGGCATAGATATTTCCATGCACACGCAGATGGCGGTGTAGATATTTCCATGTTTATACAGATAACGGTGTAGATATTTCCATGTTTACACAGATGGTGGTGTAGACATTTCCATGTTTATACAGATCGCGGTGTAGATATTTCCATGTTTATACAGTTCGCGGTGTAGATATTTCCATGTTTATACATATCGCGGTGTAGATATTTCCATGTTTATACAGATAGCGGTGTAGATATTTCCATGTTTTTACAGATATCAGTGTAGATTTTCCATGTTTACACAGATTGCGGTGTATATATTTCTATCTTTCTACAGATGGCATTGTAGATATTTCCATGTTTATACAGATGGCGGTGTAGATATTTCCATGTTTATATAGATGGTGGTGTAGATATTACCATGTTTATACAGATAGCGGTGTAGATACTTCCATGTTTATACAGATCGAGGTGAAGATATTTCCATGTTTATGCAGATCGCGGGGTAGATATTTCCATGTTTATACAGATCGCGATGCAGATATTTCCATGTTTATGCAGATCTCGGTGTAGATATTTCCATGTTTATACAGATAGCGGTATAGATATTTCCATGTTTACACAGATAGCGGTGGAGATATTTCCCTGTTTATACAAATACCGATGTAGATATTTCCATGTTTATGCAGATAGCGGTGTAGATATTTCCATGTTTATAGAGATAGTGGTGTAGATATTTCCATCTTTATAGAGATAGCGGTGTAGATATTTCCATGTTTATACAGATCGCGGTGTAGATATTCCCATGTTTATACAGGTAGCGGTGTAGATATTTCCATGTTTATACAGATAGCGGTGTAGATATTTCCATGTTTATAGAGATAGCGGTGTAGGTATTTCCATGTTTATAGACATAGCGGTGTAGATATTTCCATGTTTATTTAGATGGCGTTGTAGATATTTCCATGTTTATACCGATAGCGGTGTTGGTATTTCCACGTTTATACAGATAGCGATGTAGATATTTCCATGTTTATACAGCTCGTGGTGCAGATATTTATATCTTTATACAGATGGCATTGTAGATATTTCCTTATTCACACATACGGCGGTGTAGATGTTTCCATGTTTATACAGATGGCGGAGTAGTTAGTTCCATGTTTATGGAGATGGCAGTGTAGATATTTTCATGTTTATAGAGATGGCGGTGTAGATATTTCCATGTTTATAGAGATAGCAGTGTAGATATTTACATGTTTATACAGATGGCTGTGTAGATATTTCCATGTGTATACAGATGGCATTGTAGATATTTCCATGTTTATACAGATGACTGTAGAGGTATTTCCAGGTTTTTACAGATGGCAGTGCAGATATTTCCATGTTTATAGAGATAGCGGTGCAGATATTTCCATGTTTGTACAGATGGCGCTGATGATATTTCCATCTATACACAGATGGCCGTGTAGATATTTCCATGTTTATACAGACGGCGGTGTAGATATTTCCATGGACATGCAGATGGCGGTGTAGGTATTTCCATGGACATGCAGATGGCGGTGTAGATATTTCCATGTTTATACAGATAACGCTGTAGATATTTCCATGTTTACACAGATGG
This sequence comes from Pan troglodytes, assembly GCF_028858775.2. Taxonomy (NCBI): domain Eukaryota; kingdom Metazoa; phylum Chordata; class Mammalia; order Primates; family Hominidae; genus Pan; species Pan troglodytes. The sequence continues at coordinate 1,239,080 of NC_072418.2, read as the reverse complement.
TGGTGTAGATATTTCCATGTTTATACAGATCGTGGTGTAGATATTTCCATGTTTATACAGATCGCGGTGTAGATATTTCCATGTTTATACAGATCGCAGTGTAGATATTTCTATGTTTATACCGATAGCGGTGTTGGTATTTCCACGTTTATACAGATAGCGATGTAGATATTTCCATGTTTATACAGCTCGCGGTGCAGATATTTATATCTTTATACAGATGGCATTGTAGATATTTCCTTATTCACACATACGGCGGTGTAGATGTTTCCATGTTTATACAGATGGCGGAGTAGTTAGTTCCATGTTTATGGAGATGGCAGTGTAGATATTTTCATGTTTATAGAGATGGCGGTGTAGATATTTCCATGTTTATAGAGATAGCAGTGTAGATATTTACATGTTTATACAGATGGCTGTGTAGATATTTCCATGTGTATACAGATGGCATTGTAGATACTTCCATGTTTATACAGATGACTGTAGAGGTATTTCCATGTTTTTACAGATGGCAGTGCAGATATTTCCATGTTTATAGAGATAGCGGTGCAGATAGTTCCATGTTTGTACAGATGGCGGTGATGATATTTCCATGTATACACAGATGGCCGTGTAGATATTTCCATGTTTATACAGACGGCGGCATAGATATTTCCATGCACACGCAGATGGCGGTGTAGATATTTCCATGTTTATACAGATAACGGTGTAGATATTTCCATGTTTACACAGATGGTGGTGTAGACATTTCCATGTTTATACAGATCGCGGTGTAGATATTTCCATGTTTATACAGTTCGCGGTGTAGATATTTCCATGTTTATACATATCGCGGTGTAGATATTTCCATGTTTATACAGATAGCGGTGTAGATATTTCCATGTTTTTACAGATATCAGTGTAGATTTTCCATGTTTACACAGATTGCGGTGTATATATTTCTATCTTTCTACAGATGGCATTGTAGATATTTCCATGTTTATACAGATGGCGGTGTAGCTATTTCCATGTTTATATAGATGGTGGTGTAGATATTACCATGTTTATACAGATAGCGGTGTAGATACTTCCATGTTTATACAGATCGAGGTGAAGATATTTCCATGTTTATGCAGATCGCGGGGTAGATATTTCCATGTTTATACAGATCGCGATGCAGATATTTCCATGTTTATGCAGATCTCGGTGTAGATATTTCCATGTTTATACAGATAGCGGTATAGATATTTCCATGTTTACACAGATAGCGGTGGAGATATTTCCCTGTTTATACAAATACCGATGTAGATATTTCCATGTTTATGCAGATAGCGGTGTAGATATTTCCATGTTTATAGAGATAGTGGTGTAGATATTTCCATCTTTATAGAGATAGCGGTGTAGATATTTCCATGTTTATACAGATCGCGGTGTAGATATTCCCATGTTTATACAGGTAGCGGTGTAGATATTTCCATGTTTATACAGATAGCGGTGTAGATATTTCCATGTTTATAGAGATAGCGGTGTAGGTATTTCCATGTTTATAGACATAGCGGTGTAGATATTTCCATGTTTATTTAGATGGCGTTGTAGATATTTCCATGTTTATACCGATAGCGGTGTTGGTATTTCCACGTTTATACAGATAGCGATGTAGATATTTCCATGTTTATACAGCTCGTGGTGCAGATATTTATATCTTTATACAGATGGCATTGTAGATATTTCCTTATTCACACATACGGCGGTGTAGATGTTTCCATGTTTATACAGATGGCGGAGTAGTTAGTTCCATGTTTATGGAGATGGCAGTGTAGATATTTTCATGTTTATAGAGATGGCGGTGTAGATATTTCCATGTTTATAGAGATAGCAGTGTAGATATTTACATGTTTATACAGATGGCTGTGTAGATATTTCCATGTGTATACAGATGGCATTGTAGATATTTCCATGTTTATACAGATGACTGTAGGGGTATTTCCATGTTTTTACAGATGGCAGTGCAGATATTTCCATGTTTATAGAGATAGAGGTGCAGATATTTCCATGTTTGTACAGATGGCGGTGATGATATTTCCATCTATACACAGATGGCCGTGGAGATATTTCCATGTTTATACAGACGGCGGCGTAGATATTTCCATGGACATGCAGATGGCGGTGTAGATATTTCCATGTTTATACAGATAACGGTGTAGATATTTCCATGTTTACACAGATGGTGGTGTAGATATTTCCATGTTTATACAGATCACGGTGTAGATATTTCCATGTTTATACAGATCGCGGTGTAGATATTTCCATGTTTATACAGATAGCGGTGAAGGTATTTCCATGTTTTTACAGATATCAGTGTAGATTTTCCATGTTTACACAGATTGCGGTGTAGATATTTCCATCTTTCTACAGATGGCATTGTAGATATTTCCATGTTTATACAGATGGCAGTGTAGATATTTCCATGTTTATATATATGGTGGTGTAGATATTACCATGTTTATACAGATAGCGGTGTAGATACTTCCATGTTTATACAGATCGTGGTGAAGATATTTCCATGTTTATGCAGATCGCGGTGTAGATATTTCCATGTTTATACAGATCGCGATGCAGATATTTCCATGTTTATGCAGATCTCGGTGTAGATATTTCCATGTTTATTCAGATCACGGTGTAGATATTTCCATGTTTACACACATAGCGGTGGAGATATTTCCCTGTTTATAAAAATACCGATGTAGATATTTCCTTGTTTATGCAGATAGCGGTGTAGATATTTCCATGTTTATAGAGATAGCGGTGTAGATATTTCCATCTTTATACAGATAGCGGTGTAGATATTTCCATGTTTATACAGATCGCGGTGTAGATATTTCCATGTTTATAAAGATAGCGGTGTAGATATTTCCATGTTTATACCGATAGCGGTGTAGATATTTCCATGTTTATAGAGATAGCGGTGTAGTTATTTCCATGTTTATTGACATAGCGGTGTAGATATTTCCATGTTTATATAGATGGCGTTGTGGATATTTCCATGTTTATACAGATAGCGGTGTTGGTATTTCCACGTTTATACAGATAGCGATGTAGATATTTCCATGTTTATACAGCTCGCGGTGCAGATATTTATATCTTTATACAGATGGCATTGTAGATATTTCCTTATTCACACATACGGCGGTGTAGATGTTTCCATGTTTATACAGATGGCGGAGTAGTTAGTTCCATGTTTATGGAGATGGCAGTGTAGATATTTTCATGTTTATGGAGATGGCGGTGTAGATATTTCCATGTTTATAGAGATAGCAGTGGAGATATTTACATGTTTATACAGATGGCTTTGTAGATATTTCCATGTGTATACAGATGGCATTGTAGATATTTCCATGTTTATACAGATGACTGTATAGGTATTTCCATGTTTCTACAGATGGCAGTGCAGATATTTCCATGTTTATAGAGATAGCGGTGCAGATATTTCCATGTTTGTACAGATGGCCGTGTAGATATTTCCATGTCTATACAGACGGCGGCATAGATATTTCCATGGACATGCAGATGGCGGTGTAGATATTTCCATGTTTATACAGATAACAGTGTAGTTATTTCCATGTTTACACAGATGGTGGTGTAGATATTTCCATGTTTATACAGATCGTGGTGTAGATATTTCCATGTTTATACAGATCGCGGTGTAGATATTTCCATGTTTATACAGATCGCGGCGTAGATATTTCCATGTTTATACAGATCGCGGTGTAGATATTTCCATGTTTATACAGATAGCGGTGTAGATATTTCCATGTTTTTACAGATATCAGTGTAGGTTTTCCATGTTTACGCAGATTGCGGTGTAGATATTTCCATCTTTCTACAGATGGCGGTGTAGATATTTCCATGTTTATATAGATGGTGGTGTAGATATTACCAAGTTTATACAGATAGCGGTGTAGATACTTCCATGTTTATACAGATCGTGGTGAAGATATTTCCATGTTTATGCAGATCGCGGTGTAGATATTTCCATGTTTATACAGATCGTGATGCAGATATTTCCATGTTTATGCAGATCGCGGTGTAGATATTTCCATGTTTATACAGATCGCGGTGTAGATATTTCCATGTTTACACAGATAGCGGTGGAGATATTTCCCTGTTTATACAAATACCGATTTAGATATTTCCATGTTTATGCAGATAGCGGTGTAGATATTTCCATGTTTATAGAGATAGCGGTGTAGATATTTCCATCTTTATACAGATAGCGGTGTAGATATTTCCATGTTTATACAGATCGCGGTGTAGATATTTCCATGTTTATACAGATAGCGGTGTAGATATTTCCATGTTTATACCGATAGCGGTGTAGATATTTCCATGTTTATAGAGATAGCGGTGTAGGTATTTCCATGTTTATAGACATAGCAGTGTAGATATTTCCATGTTTATATAGATGGCGTTGTAGATATTTCCATGTTTATACCGATAGCGGTGTTGGTATTTCCACGTTTATACAGATAGCGATGTAGATATTTCCATGTTTATACAGCTCGCGGTGCAGATATTTATATCTTTATACAGATGGCATTGTAGATATTTCCTTATTCACACATACGGCGGTGTAGATGTTTCCATGTTTATACAGATGGCGGAGTAGTTAGTTCCATGTTTATGGAGATGGCAGTGTAGATATTTTCATGTTTATAGAGATGGCGGTGTAGATATTTCCATGTTTATAGAGATAGCAGTGTAGATATTTACATGTTTATACAGATGGCTGTGTAGATATTTCCATGTGTATACAGATGGCATTGTAGATATTTCCATGTTTATACAGATGACTGTATAGGTATTTCCATGTTTTTACAGATGGCAGTGCAGATATTTCCATGTTTATAGAGATAGGGGTGCAGATATTTCCATGTTTGTACAGATGGCGCTGATGATATTTCCATCTATACACAGATGGCCGTGTAGATATTTCCATGTTTATACAGACGGCGCTGTAGATGTTTCCATGGACATGCAGATGGCGGTGTAGATATTTCCATGTTTATACAGATAACGCTGTAGATATTTCCATGTTTACACAGATGGTGGTGTAGATATTTCCATGTTTATACAGATCGTGGTGTAGATATTTCCATGTTTATACAGATCGCGGTGTAGATATTTCCATGTTTATACAGATCGCAGTGTAGATATTTCCATGTTTATACAGATCGCGGTGTAGATATTTCCATGTTTACACAGATAGCGGTGGAGATATTTCCCTGTTTATACAAATACCGATGTAGATATTTCCATGTTTATGCAGATAGCGGTGTAGATATTTCCATGTTTATAGAGATAGTGGTGTAGATATTTCCATCTTTATAGAGATAGCGGTGTAGGTATTTCCATGTTTATACAGATCGCGGTGTAGATATTTCCATCTTCATACAGATAGCGGTGTAGATATTTCCATGTTTATACAGATAGCAGTGTAGATATTTCCATGTATATAGAGTTAGCGGTGTAGGTATTTCCATGTTTATAGACATAGCGGTGTAGGTATCTCCATGTTCATATAGATGGCGTTGTAGATATTTCCATGTTTATACCGATAGCGGTGTTGGTATTTCCACGTTTATACAGATAGCGATGTAGATATTTCCATGTTTATACAGCTCGCGGTGCAGATATTTATATCTTTATACAGATGGCATTGTAGATATTTCCTTATTCACACATATGGCGGTGTAGATGTTTCCATGATTATACTGATGGCGGAGTAGTTAGTTCCATGTTTATGGAGATGGCAGTGTAGCTATTTTCATATTTATAGAGATGGCGGTGTAGATATTTCCATGTTTATAGAGATAGCAGTGTAGATATTTACATGTTTATACAGATGGCTGTGTAGATATATCCATGTCTATACAGATGGCATTGTAGATATTTCCATGTTTATACAGATGACTGTATAGTTATTTCCATGTTTTTACAGATGGCAGTGCAGATATTTACATGTTTATAGAGATATCGGTGCAGATATTTCCATGTTTGTACAGATGGCGGTGATGATATTTCCATCTATACACAGATGGCCGTGTAGATATTTCCATGTTTATACAGACGGCGGTGTAGATATTTCCATGGACATGCAGATGGCGGTGTAGATATTTCCATGTTTATACAGATAACGGTGTAGATACTTCCATGTTTACACAGATGGTGGTGTAGATATTTCCATGTTTATACAGATCGCGGTGTAGATATTTCCATGTTTATACAGATTGCGGTGTAGATATTTCCATGTTTATACAGATCGCGGTGTAGATATTTCCATGTTTATACAGATAGCGGTGTAGATATTTCCATGTTTATAGAGATAGCGGTGTAGGTATTTCCATGTTTATAGACATAGCGGTGTAGATATTTCCATGTTTATACAGATCGCGGTGTAGATATTTCCATGTTTATACAGATAGCGGTGTAGAAATTTCCATGTTTTTACAGATATCAGTGTAGGTTTTCCATGTTTACACAGATTGCGGTGTAGATATTTCCATCTTTCTACAGATGGCATTGTACATATTTCCATGGTTATACAGATGGCGGTGTAGATATTTCCATGTTTATATAGATGGTGGTGTAGATATTACCATGTTTATACAGATAGCGGTGTAGATACTTCCATGTTTATACAGATCGTGCTGAAGATATTTCCATGTTTATGCAGATCGCGGTGTAGATATTTCCATGTTTAGACAGATCGCGATGCAGATATTTCCATGTTTATGCAGATCGCGGTGTAGATATTTCCATGTTTATACAGATCGCGGTGTAGATATTTCCATGTTTACACAGATAGCGGTGGAGATATTTCCCTGTTTATACAAATACCGATGTAGATATTTCCATGTTTATGCAGATAGCGGTGTAGATATTTCCATGTTCATAGAGATAGCGGTGTAGATATTTCCATCTTTATACAGATACCGGTGTAGATATTTCCATGTTTATACAGATCGCGGTGTAGATATTTCCATGTTTATACAGATAGCGGTGTAGATATTTCCATGTTTATACCGATAGCGGTGTAGATATTTCCATGTTTATAGAGATAGCGGTGTAGGTATTTCCATGTTTATAGAGATAGGGGTGCAGATATTTCCATGTTTGTACAGATGGCGCTGATGATATTTCCATCTATACACAGAAGGCCGTGTAGATATTACCATGTTTGTACAGACGGCGCTATAGATATTTCCATGGACATGCAGATGGCGGTGTAGATATTTCCATGTTTATACAGATAACGCTGTAGATATTTCCATGTTTACACAGATGGTGGTGTAGATATTTCCATGTTTATACAGATCGTGGTGTAGATATTTCCATGTTTATACAGATCGCGGTGTAGATATTTCCATGTTAATACAGATCGCGGTGTAGATATTTCCATGTTTATACAGATCGCGGTGTAGATATTTCCATGTTTATACAGATAGCGGTGTAGAAATTTCCATGTTTTTACAGATATCAGTGTAGGTTTTCCATGTTTACACAGATTGCGGTGTAGATATTTCCATCTTTCTACAGATGGCATTGTAGATATTTCCATGTTTATACATATGGCGGTGTAGATATTTCCATGTTTATAGAGATAGCAGTGTAGATATTTACATGTTTATACAGATGGCTGTGTAGATATTTCCATGTGTATACAGATGGCATTGTAGATATTTCCATGTTTATACAGATGACTGTATAGTTATTTCCATGTTTTTACAGATGGCAGTGCAGATATTTACATGTTTATAGAGATATCGGTGCAGATATTTCCATGTTTATACAGATGGCGGTGATGATATTTCCATCTATACACAGATGGCCGTGTAGATATTTCCATGTTTATACAGACGGCGGTGTAGATATTTCCATGGACATGCAGATGGCGGTGTAGATATTTCCATGTTTATACAGATAACGGTGTAGATACTTCCATGTTTACACAGATGGTGGTGTAGATATTTCCATGTTTATACAGATCGCGGTGTAGATATTTCCATGTTTATACAGATCGCGGTGTAGATATTTCCATGTTTATACAGATAGCGGTGTAGATATTTCCATGTTTATAGAGATAGCGGTGTAGGTATTTCCATGTTTATAGACATAGCGGTGTAGATATTTTCATGTTTATATAGATGGCGTTGTAGATATTTCCATGTTTATACCGATAGCGGTGTTGGTATTTCCACGTTTATGCAGATAGCGATGTAGATATTTCCATGTTTATACTGCTCACGTTGCAGATATTTATATCTTTATACAAATGGCATTGTAGATATTTCCTTATTCACACATACGGCGGTGTAGATGTTTCCATGTTTATACAGATGGCGGAGTAGTTAGTTCCATGTTTATGGAGATGGCAGTGTAGATATTTTCATGTTTATAGAGATGGCAGTGTAGATATTTCTATGTTTATAGAGATAGCAGTGTAGATATTTACATGTTTATACAGATGGCTGTGTAGATATTTCCATGTGTATACAGATGGCATTGTAGATATTTCCATGTTTATACAGATGACTGTAGAGGTATTTCCATGTTTTTACAGATGGCAGTGCAGATATTTCCATGTTTATAGAGATAGCGGTGCAGATATTTCCATGTTTGTACAGATGGCGGTGATGATATTTCCATCTATACACAGATGGCCGTGTAGATATTTCCATGTTTATACAGACGGCGGCGTAGATATTTCCATGCACACGCAGATGGCGGTGTAGATATTTCCATGTTTATACAGATAACGGTGTAGATATTTCCATGTTTACACAGATGGTGGTGTAGACATTTCCATGTTTATACAGATAGCGGTGTAGATATTTCCATGTTTATACAGATAGCGGTGTAGATACTTCCATGTTCATACAGATCGAGGTGAAGATATTTCCATGTTTATGCAGATCGCGGTGTAGATATTTCCATGTTTATACAGATCGCGATGCAGATATTTCCATGTTTATGCAGATCTCGGTGTAGATATTTCCATGTTTATACAGATCGCGGTGTAGATATTTCCATGTTTACACAGATAGCGGTGGAGATATTTCCCTGTTTATACAAATACCGATGTAGATATTTCCATGTTTATGCAGATAGCGGTGTAGATATTTCCATGTTTATAGAGATAGTGGTGTAGATATTTCCATCTTTATGGAGATAGCGGTGTAGATATTTCCATGTTTATACAGATCGCGGTGTAGATATTCCCATGTTTATACAGATAGCGGTGTAGATATTTCCATGTTTATACAGATAGCGGTGTAGATATTTCCATGTTTATAGAGATAGCGGTGTAGGTATTTCCATGTTTATAGACATAGCGGTGTAGATATTTCCATGTTTATATAGATGGCGTTGTAGATATTTCCATGTTTATACCGATAGCGGTGTTGGTATTTCCACGTTTATACAGATAGCGATGTAGATATTTCCATGTTTATACAGCTCGCGGTGCAGATATTTATATCTTTATACAGATGGCATTGTAGATATTTCCTTATTCACACATACGGCGGTGTAGATGTTTCCATGTTTATACAGATGGCGGAGTAGTTAGTTCCATGTTTATGGAGATGGCAGTGTAGATATTTTCATGTTTATAGAGATGGCGGTGTAGATATTTCCATGTTTATAGAGATAGCAGTGTAGATATTTACATGTTTATACAGATGGCTGTGTAGATATTTCCATGTGTATACAGATGGCATTGTAGATACTTCCATGTTTATACAGATGACTGTAGAGGTATTTCCATGTTTTTACAGATGGCAGTGCAGATATTTCCATGTTTATAGAGATAGCGGTGCAGATAGTTCCATGTTTGTACAGATGGCGGTGATGATATTTCCATGTATACACAGATGGCCGTGTAGATATTTCCATGTTTATACAGACGGCGGCATAGATATTTCCATGCACACGCAGATGGCGGTGTAGATATTTCCATGTTTATACAGATAACGGTGTAGATATTTCCATGTTTACACAGATGGTGGTGTAGACATTTCCATGTTTATACAGATCGCGGTGTAGATATTTCCATGTTTATACAGTTCGCGGTGTAGATATTTCCATGTTTATACATATCGCGGTGTAGATATTTCCATGTTTATACAGATAGCGGTGTAGATATTTCCATGTTTTTACAGATATCAGTGTAGATTTTCCATGTTTACACAGATTGCGGTGTATATATTTCTATCTTTCTACAGATGGCATTGTAGATATTTCCATGTTTATACAGATGGCGGTGTAGCTATTTCCATGTTTATATAGATGGTGGTGTAGATATTACCATGTTTATACAGATAGCGGTGTAGATACTTCCATGTTTATACAGATCGAGGTGAAGATATTTCCATGTTTATGCAGATCGCGGGGTAGATATTTCCATGTTTATACAGATCGCGATGCAGATATTTCCATGTTTATGCAGATCTCGGTGTAGATATTTCCATGTTTATACAGATAGCGGTATAGATATTTCCATGTTTACACAGATAGCGGTGGAGATATTTCCCTGTTTATACAAATACCGATGTAGATATTTCCATGTTTATGCAGATAGCGGTGTAGATATTTCCATGTTTATAGAGATAGTGGTGTAGATATTTCCATCTTTATAGAGATAGCGGTGTAGATATTTCCATGTTTATACAGATCGCGGTGTAGATATTCCCATGTTTATACAGGTAGCGGTGTAGATATTTCCATGTTTATACAGATAGCGGTGTAGATATTTCCATGTTTATAGAGATAGCGGTGTAGGTATTTCCATGTTTATAGACATAGCGGTGTAGATATTTCCATGTTTATTTAGATGGCGTTGTAGATATTTCCATGTTTATACCGATAGCGGTGTTGGTATTTCCACGTTTATACAGATAGCGATGTAGATATTTCCATGTTTATACAGCTCGTGGTGCAGATATTTATATCTTTATACAGATGGCATTGTAGATATTTCCTTATTCACACATACGGCGGTGTAGATGTTTCCATGTTTATACAGATGGCGGAGTAGTTAGTTCCATGTTTATGGAGATGGCAGTGTAGATATTTTCATGTTTATAGAGATGGCGGTGTAGATATTTCCATGTTTATAGAGATAGCAGTGTAGATATTTACATGTTTATACAGATGGCTGTGTAGATATTTCCATGTGTATACAGATGGCATTGTAGATATTTCCATGTTTATACAGATGACTGTAGGGGTATTTCCATGTTTTTACAGATGGCAGTGCAGATATTTCCATGTTTATAGAGATAGCGGTGCAGATATTTCCATGTTTGTACAGATGGCGGTGATGATATTTCCATCTATACACAGATGGCCGTGTAGATATTTCCATGTTTATACAGACGGCGGCGTAGATATTTCCATGGACATGCAGATGGCGGTGTAGATATTTCCATGTTTATACAGATAACGGTGTAGATATTTCCATGTTTACACAGATGGTGGTGTAGATATTTCCATGTTTATACAGATCACGGTGTAGATATTTCCATGTTTATACAGATCGCGGTGTAGATATTTCCATGTTTATACAGATAGCGGTGAAGGTATTTCCATGTTTTTACAGATATCAGTGTAGATTTTCCATGTTTACACAGATTGCGGTGTAGATATTTCCATCTTTCTACAGATGGCATTGTAGATATTTCCATGTTTATACAGATGGCAGTGTAGATATTTCCATGTTTATATATATGGTGGTGTAGATATTACCATGTTTATACAGATAGCGGTGTAGATACTTCCATGTTTATACAGATCGTGGTGAAGATATTTCCATGTTTATGCAGATCGCGGTGTAGATATTTCCATGTTTATACAGATCGCGATGCAGATATTTCCATGTTTATGCAGATCTCGGTGTAGATATTTCCATGTTTATTCAGATCACGGTGTAGATATTTCCATGTTTACACACATAGCGGTGGAGATATTTCCCTGTTTATAAAAATACCGATGTAGATATTTCCTTGTTTATGCAGATAGCGGTGTAGATATTTCCATGTTTATAGAGATAGCGGTGTAGATATTTCCATCTTTATACAGATAGCGGTGTAGATATTTCCATGTTTATACAGATCGCGGTGTAGATATTTCCATGTTTATAAAGATAGCGGTGTAGATATTTCCATGTTTATACCGATAGCGGTGTAGATATTTCCATGTTTATAGAGATAGCGGTGTAGTTATTTCCATGTTTATTGACATAGCGGTGTAGATATTTCCATGTTTATATAGATGGCGTTGTGGATATTTCCATGTTTATACAGATAGCGGTGTTGGTATTTCCACGTTTATACAGATAGCGATGTAGATATTTCCATGTTTATACAGCTCGCGGTGCAGATATTTATATCTTTATACAGATGGCATTGTAGATATTTCCTTATTCACACATACGGCGGTGTAGATGTTTCCATGTTTATACAGATGGCGGAGTAGTTAGTTCCATGTTTATGGAGATGGCAGTGTAGATATTTTCATGTTTATGGAGATGGCGGTGTAGATATTTCCATGTTTATAGAGATAGCAGTGGAGATATTTACATGTTTATACAGATGGCTGTGTAGATATTTCCATGTGTATACAGATGGCATTGTAGATATTTCCATGTTTATACAGATGACTGTATAGGTATTTCCATGTTTCTACAGATGGCAGTGCAGATATTTCCATGTTTATAGAGATAGCGGTGCAGATATTTCCATGTTTGTACAGATGGCCGTGTAGATATTTCCATGTCTATACAGACGGCGGCATAGATATTTCCATGGACATGCAGATGGCGGTGTAGATATTTCCATGTTTATACAGATAACAGTGTAGTTATTTCCATGTTTACACAGATGGTGGTGTAGATATTTCCATGTTTATACAGATCGTGGTGTAGATATTTCCATGTTTATACAGATCGCGGTGTAGATATTTCCATGTTTATACAGATCGCGGCGTAGATATTTCCATGTTTATACAGATCGCGGTGTAGATATTTCCATGTTTATACAGATAGCGGTGTAGATATTTCCATGTTTTTACAGATATCAGTGTAGGTTTTCCATGTTTACACAGATTGCGGTGTAGATATTTCCATCTTTCTACAGATGGCGGTGTAGATATTTCCATGTTTATATAGATGGTGGTGTAGATATTACCAAGTTTATACAGATAGCGGTGTAGATACTTCCATGTTTATACAGATCGTGGTGAAGATATTTCCATGTTTATGCAGATCGTGGTGTAGATATTTCCATGTTTATACAGATCGTGATGCAGATATTTCCATGTTTATGCAGATCGCGGTGTAGATATTTCCATGTTTATACAGATCGCGGTGTAGATATTTCCATGTTTACACAGATAGCGGTGGAGATATTTCCCTGTTTATACAAATACCGATTTAGATATTTCCATGTTTATGCAGATAGCGGTGTAGATATTTCCATGTTTATAGAGATAGCGGTGTAGATATTTCCATCTTTATACAGATAGCGGTGTAGATATTTCCATGTTTATACAGATCGCGGTGTAGATATTTCCATGTTTATACAGATAGCGGTGTAGATATTTCCATGTTTATACCGATAGTGGTGTAGATATTTCCATGTTTATAGAGATAGCGGTGTAGGTATTTCCATGTTTATAGACATAGCAGTGTAGATATTTCCATGTTTATATAGATGGCGTTGTAGATATTTCCATGTTTATACCGATAGCGGTGTTGGTATTTCCACGTTTATACAGATAGCGATGTAGATATTTCCATGTTTATACAGCTCGCGGTGCAGATATTTATATCTTTATACAGATGGCATTGTAGATATTTCCTTATTCACACATACGGCGGTGTAGATGTTTCCATGTTTATACAGATGGCGGAGTAGTTAGTTCCATGTTTATGGAGATGGCAGTGTAGATATTTTCATGTTTATAGAGATGGCGGTGTAGATATTTCCATGTTTATAGAGATAGCAGTGTAGATATTTACATGTTTATACAGATGGCTGTGTAGATATTTCCATGTGTATACAGATGGCATTGTAGATATTTCCATGTTTATACAGATGACTGTATAGGTATTTCCATGTTTTTACAGATGGCAGTGCAGATATTTCCATGTTTATAGAGATAGGGGTGCAGATATTTCCATGTTTGTACAGATGGCGCTGATGATATTTCCATCTATACACAGATGGCCGTGTAGATATTTCCATGTTTATACAGACGGCGCTGTAGATGTTTCCATGGACATGCAGATGGCGGTGTAGATATTTCCATGTTTATACAGATAACGCTGTAGATATTTCCATGTTTACACAGATGGTGGTGTAGATATTTCCATGTTTATACAGATCGTGGTGTAGATATTTCCATGTTTATACAGATCGCGGTGTAGATATTTCCATGTTTATACAGATCGCAGTGTAGATATTTCCATGTTTATACAGATCGCGGTGTAGATATTTCCATGTTTACACAGATAGCGGTGGAGATATTTCCCTGTTTATACAAATACCGATGTAGATATTTCCATGTTTATGCAGATAGCGGTGTAGATATTTCCATGTTTATAGAGATAGTGGTGTAGATATTTCCATCTTTATAGAGATAGCGGTGTAGGTATTTCCATGTTTATACAGATCGCGGTGTAGATATTTCCATCTTCATACAGATAGCGGTGTAGATATTTCCATGTTTATACAGATAGCAGTGTAGATATTTCCATGTATATAGAGTTAGCGGTGTAGGTATTTCCATGTTTATAGACATAGCGGTGTAGGTATCTCCATGTTCATATAGATGGCGTTGTAGATATTTCCATGTTTATACCGATAGCGGTGTTGGTATTTCCACGTTTATACAGATAGCGATGTAGATATTTCCATGTTTATACAGCTCGCGGTGCAGATATTTATATCTTTATACAGATGGCATTGTAGATATTTCCTTATTCACACATATGGCGGTGTAGATGTTTCCATGATTATACTGATGGCGGAGTAGTTAGTTCCATGTTTATGGAGATGGCAGTGTAGCTATTTTCATATTTATAGAGATGGCGGTGTAGATATTTCCATGTTTATAGAGATAGCAGTGTAGATATTTACATGTTTATACAGATGGCTGTGTAGATATATCCATGTCTATACAGATGGCATTGTAGATATTTCCATGTTTATACAGATGACTGTATAGTTATTTCCATGTTTTTACAGATGGCAGTGCAGATATTTACATGTTTATAGAGATATCGGTGCAGATATTTCCATGTTTGTACAGATGGCGGTGATGATATTTCCATCTATACACAGATGGCCGTGTAGATATTTCCATGTTTATACAGACGGCGGTGTAGATATTTCCATGGACATGCAGATGGCGGTGTAGATATTTCCATGTTTATACAGATAACGGTGTAGATACTTCCATGTTTACACAGATGGTGGTGTAGATATTTCCATGTTTATACAGATCGCGGTGTAGATATTTCCATGTTTATACAGATTGCGGTGTAGATATTTCCATGTTTATACAGATCGCGGTGTAGATATTTCCATGTTTATACAGATAGCGGTGTAGATATTTCCATGTTTATAGAGATAGCGGTGTAGGTATTTCCATGTTTATAGACATAGCGGTGTAGATATTTCCATGTTTATACAGATCGCGGTGTAGATATTTCCATGTTTATACAGATAGCGGTGTAGAAATTTCCATGTTTTTACAGATATCAGTGTAGGTTTTCCATGTTTACACAGATTGCGGTGTAGATATTTCCATCTTTCTACAGATGGCATTGTACATATTTCCATGGTTATACAGATGGCGGTGTAGATATTTCCATGTTTATATAGATGGTGGTGTAGATATTACCATGTTTATACAGATAGCGGTGTAGATACTTCCATGTTTATACAGATCGTGCTGAAGATATTTCCATGTTTATGCAGATCGCGGTGTAGATATTTCCATGTTTAGACAGATCGCGATGCAGATATTTCCATGTTTATGCAGATCGCGGTGTAGATATTTCCATGTTTATACAGATCGCGGTGTAGATATTTCCATGTTTACACAGATAGCGGTGGAGATATTTCCCTGTTTATACAAATACCGATGTAGATATTTCCATGTTTATGCAGATAGCGGTGTAGATATTTCCATGTTCATAGAGATAGCGGTGTAGATATTTCCATCTTTATACAGATACCGGTGTAGATATTTCCATGTTTATACAGATCGCGGTGTAGATATTTCCATGTTTATACAGATAGCGGTGTAGATATTTCCATGTTTATACCGATAGCGGTGTAGATATTTCCATGTTTATAGAGATAGCGGTGTAGGTATTTCCATGTTTATAGAGATAGGGGTGCAGATATTTCCATGTTTGTACAGATGGCGCTGATGATATTTCCATCTATACACAGAAGGCCGTGTAGATATTACCATGTTTGTACAGACGGCGCTATAGATATTTCCATGGACATGCAGATGGCGGTGTAGATATTTCCATGTTTATACAGATAACGCTGTAGATATTTCCATGTTTACACAGATGGTGGTGTAGATATTTCCATGTTTATACAGATCGTGGTGTAGATATTTCCATGTTTATACAGATCGCGGTGTAGATATTTCCATGTTAATACAGATCGCGGTGTAGATATTTCCATGTTTATACAGATCGCGGTGTAGATATTTCCATGTTTATACAGATAGCGGTGTAGAAATTTCCATGTTTTTACAGATATCAGTGTAGGTTTTCCATGTTTACACAGATTGCGGTGTAGATATTTCCATCTTTCTACAGATGGCATTGTAGATATTTCCATGTTTATACATATGGCGGTGTAGATATTTCCATGTTTATAGAGATAGCAGTGTAGATATTTACATGTTTATACAGATGGCTGTGTAGATATTTCCATGTGTATACAGATGGCATTGTAGATATTTCCATGTTTATACAGATGACTGTATAGTTATTTCCATGTTTTTACAGATGGCAGTGCAGATATTTACATGTTTATAGAGATATCGGTGCAGATATTTCCATGTTTATACAGATGGCGGTGATGATATTTCCATCTATACACAGATGGCCGTGTAGATATTTCCATGTTTATACAGACGGCGGTGTAGATATTTCCATGGACATGCAGATGGCGGTGTAGATATTTCCATGTTTATACAGATAACGGTGTAGATACTTCCATGTTTACACAGATGGTGGTGTAGATATTTCCATGTTTATACAGATCGCGGTGTAGATATTTCCATGTTTATACAGATCGCGGTGTAGATATTTCCAAGTTTATACAGATCGCGGTGTAGATATTTCCATCTTTATACAGATAGCGGTGTAGATATTTCCATGTTTATACAGATCGCGGTGTAGATATTTCCAGGTTTATATAGATGGCGTTGTAGATATTTCCATGTTTATACCGATAGCGGTGTTGGTATTTCCACGTTTATACTGATAGCGATGTAGATATTTCCATGTTTATACAGCTCGCGGTGCAGATATTTATATCTTTATACAGATGGCATTGTAGATATTTCCTTATTCACACATACGGCGGTGTAGATGTTTCCATGTTTATACAGATGGCGGAGTAGATAGTTCCATGTTTATGGAGATGGCAGTGTAGATATTTTCATGTTTATAGAGATGGCGGTGTAGACATTTCCATGTTTATAGAGATAGCAGTGTAGATATTTACATGTTTATACAGATGGCTGTGTAGATATTTCCATGTGTATACAGATGGCATTGTAGACATTTCCATGTTTATACAGATGACTGTATCGGTATTTCCATGTTTTTACAGATGGCAGTGCAGATATTTCCATGTTTATAGAGATAGCGGTGCAGATATTTCCATGTTTGTACAGATGGCGCTGATGATACTTCCATCTATACACAGATGGCCGTGTAGATATTTCCATGTTTATACAGACGGCGGTGTAGATATTTCCATGGACATGCAGATGGCGGTGTAGATATTTCCATGTTTATACAGATAACGCTGTAGATATTTCCATGTTTACACAGATGGTGGTGTAGATATTTCCATGTTTATACAGATCGCGGTGTAGATATTTCCATGTTTATACAGATCGCGGTGTAGATATTTCCATGTTTATACAGATCGCGGTGTAGATATTTCCATGTTTATGCAGATCTCGGTGTAGATATTTCCATGTTTATACAGATCGCGGTGTAGATATTTCCATGTTTACACAGATAGCGGTGGAGATATTTCCCTGTTTATACAAATACCGATGTAGATATTTCCATGTTTATGCAGATAGCGGTGTAGATATTTCCATGTTTATAGAGATAGTGGTGTAGATATTTCCATCTTTATGGAGATAGCGGTGTAGATATTTCCATGTTTATACAGATCGCGGTGTAGATATTCCCATGTTTATACAGATAGCGGTGTAGATATTTCCATGTTTATACAGATAGCGGTGTAGATATTTCCATGTTTATAGAGATAGCGGTGTAGGTATTTCCATGTTTATAGACATAGCGGTGTAGATATTTCCATGTTTATATAGATGGCGTTGTAGATATTTCCATGTTTATACCGATAGCGGTGTTGGTATTTCCACGTTTATACAGATAGCGATGTAGATATTTCCATGTTTATACAGCTCGCGGTGCAGATATTTATATCTTTATACAGATGGCATTGTAGATATTTCCTTATTCACACATACGGCGGTGTAGATGTTTCCATGTTTATACAGATGGCGGAGTAGTTAGTTCCATGTTTATGGAGATGGCAGTGTAGATATTTTCATGTTTATAGAGATGGCGGTGTAGATATTTCCATGTTTATAGAGATAGCAGTGTAGATATTTACATGTTTATACAGATGGCTGTGTAGATATTTCCATGTGTATACAGATGGCATTGTAGATACTTCCATGTTTATACAGATGACTGTAGAGGTATTTCCATGTTTTTACAGATGGCAGTGCAGATATTTCCATGTTTATAGAGATAGCGGTGCAGATAGTTCCATGTTTGTACAGATGGCGGTGATGATATTTCCATGTATACACAGATGGCCGTGTAGATATTTCCATGTTTATACAGACGGCGGCATAGATATTTCCATGCACACGCAGATGGCGGTGTAGATATTTCCATGTTTATACAGATAACGGTGTAGATATTTCCATGTTTACACAGATGGTGGTGTAGACATTTCCATGTTTATACAGATCGCGGTGTAGATATTTCCATGTTTATACAGTTCGCGGTGTAGATATTTCCATGTTTATACATATCGCGGTGTAGATATTTCCATGTTTATACAGATAGCGGTGTAGATATTTCCATGTTTTTACAGATATCAGTGTAGATTTTCCATGTTTACACAGATTGCGGTGTATATATTTCTATCTTTCTACAGATGGCATTGTAGATATTTCCATGTTTATACAGATGGCGGTGTAGCTATTTCCATGTTTATATAGATGGTGGTGTAGATATTACCATGTTTATACAGATAGCGGTGTAGATACTTCCATGTTTATACAGATCGAGGTGAAGATATTTCCATGTTTATGCAGATCGCGGGGTAGATATTTCCATGTTTATACAGATCGCGATGCAGATATTTCCATGTTTATGCAGATCTCGGTGTAGATATTTCCATGTTTATACAGATAGCGGTATAGATATTTCCATGTTTACACAGATAGCGGTGGAGATATTTCCCTGTTTATACAAATACCGATGTAGATATTTCCATGTTTATGCAGATAGCGGTGTAGATATTTCCATGTTTATAGAGATAGTGGTGTAGATATTTCCATCTTTATAGAGATAGCGGTGTAGATATTTCCATGTTTATACAGATCGCGGTGTAGATATTCCCATGTTTATACAGGTAGCGGTGTAGATATTTCCATGTTTATACAGATAGCGGTGTAGATATTTCCATGTTTATAGAGATAGCGGTGTAGGTATTTCCATGTTTATAGACATAGCGGTGTAGATATTTCCATGTTTATTTAGATGGCGTTGTAGATATTTCCATGTTTATACCGATAGCGGTGTTGGTATTTCCACGTTTATACAGATAGCGATGTAGATATTTCCATGTTTATACAGCTCGTGGTGCAGATATTTATATCTTTATACAGATGGCATTGTAGATATTTCCTTATTCACACATACGGCGGTGTAGATGTTTCCATGTTTATACAGATGGCGGAGTAGTTAGTTCCATGTTTATGGAGATGGCAGTGTAGATATTTTCATGTTTATAGAGATGGCGGTGTAGATATTTCCATGTTTATAGAGATAGCAGTGTAGATATTTACATGTTTATACAGATGGCTGTGTAGATATTTCCATGTGTATACAGATGGCATTGTAGATATTTCCATGTTTATACAGATGACTGTAGGGGTATTTCCATGTTTTTACAGATGGCAGTGCAGATATTTCCATGTTTATAGAGATAGCGGTGCAGATATTTCCATGTTTGTACAGATGGCGGTGATGATATTTCCATCTATACACAGATGGCCGTGTAGATATTTCCATGTTTATACAGACGGCGGCGTAGATATTTCCATGGACATGCAGATGGCGGTGTAGATATTTCCATGTTTATACAGATAACGGTGTAGATATTTCCATGTTTACACAGATGGTGGTGTAGATATTTCCATGTTTATACAGATCACGGTGTAGATATTTCCATGTTTATACAGATCGCGGTGTAGATATTTCCATGTTTATACAGATAGCGGTGAAGGTATTTCCATGTTTTTACAGATATCAGTGTAGATTTTCCATGTTTACACAGATTGCGGTGTAGATATTTCCATCTTTCTACAGATGGCATTGTAGATATTTCCATGTTTATACAGATGGCAGTGTAGATATTTCCATGTTTATATATATGGTGGTGTAGATATTACCATGTTTATACAGATAGCGGTGTAGATACTTCCATGTTTATACAGATCGTGGTGAAGATATTTCCATGTTTATGCAGATCGCGGTGTAGATATTTCCATGTTTATACAGATCGCGATGCAGATATTTCCATGTTTATGCAGATCTCGGTGTAGATATTTCCATGTTTATTCAGATCACGGTGTAGATATTTCCATGTTTACACACATAGCGGTGGAGATATTTCCCTGTTTATAAAAATACCGATGTAGATATTTCCTTGTTTATGCAGATAGCGGTGTAGATATTTCCATGTTTATAGAGATAGCGGTGTAGATATTTCCATCTTTATACAGATAGCGGTGTAGATATTTCCATGTTTATACAGATCGCGGTGTAGATATTTCCATGTTTATAAAGATAGCGGTGTAGATATTTCCATGTTTATACCGATAGCGGTGTAGATATTTCCATGTTTATAGAGATAGCGGTGTAGTTATTTCCATGTTTATTGACATAGCGGTGTAGATATTTCCATGTTTATATAGATGGCGTTGTGGATATTTCCATGTTTATACAGATAGCGGTGTTGGTATTTCCACGTTTATACAGATAGCGATGTAGATATTTCCATGTTTATACAGCTCGCGGTGCAGATATTTATATCTTTATACAGATGGCATTGTAGATATTTCCTTATTCACACATACGGCGGTGTAGATGTTTCCATGTTTATACAGATGGCGGAGTAGTTAGTTCCATGTTTATGGAGATGGCAGTGTAGATATTTTCATGTTTATGGAGATGGCGGTGCAGATATTTCCATGTTTATAGAGATAGCAGTGGAGATATTTACATGTTTATACAGATGGCTGTGTAGATATTTCCATGTGTATACATATGGCATTGTAGATATTTCCATGTTTATACAGATG
Source organism: Pan troglodytes (assembly GCF_028858775.2). Classification (NCBI taxonomy): domain Eukaryota; kingdom Metazoa; phylum Chordata; class Mammalia; order Primates; family Hominidae; genus Pan; species Pan troglodytes. The sequence goes on along the minus strand of NC_072418.2, from coordinate 1,217,141 downwards.
ACTGTATAGGTATTTCCATGTTTCTACAGATGGCAGTGCAGATATTTCCATGTTTATAGAGATAGCGGTGCAGATATTTCCATGTTTGTACAGATGGCCGTGTAGATATTTCCATGTCTATACAGACGGCGGCATAGATATTTCCATGGACATGCAGATGGCGGTGTAGATATTTCCATGTTTATACAGATAACAGTGTAGTTATTTCCATGTTTACACAGATGGTGGTGTAGATATTTCCATGTTTATACAGATCGTGGTGTAGATATTTCCATGTTTATACAGATCGCGGTGTAGATATTTCCATGTTTATACAGATCGCGGCGTAGATATTTCCATGTTTATACAGATCGCGGTGTAGATATTTCCATGTTTATACAGATAGCGGTGTAGATATTTCCATGTTTTTACAGATATCAGTGTAGGTTTTCCATGTTTACACAGATTGCGGTGTAGATATTTCCATCTTTCTACAGATGGCGGTGTAGATATTTCCATGTTTATATAGATGGTGGTGTAGATATTACCAAGTTTATACAGATAGCGGTGTAGATACTTCCATGTTTATACAGATCGTGGTGAAGATATTTCCATGTTTATGCAGATCGCGGTGTAGATATTTCCATGTTTATACAGATCGTGATGCAGATATTTCCATGTTTATGCAGATCGCGGTGTAGATATTTCCATGTTTATACAGATCGCGGTGTAGATATTTCCATGTTTACACAGATAGCGGTGGAGATATTTCCCTGTTTATACAAATACCGATTTAGATATTTCCATGTTTATGCAGATAGCGGTGTAGATATTTCCATGTTTATAGAGATAGCGGTGTAGATATTTCCATCTTTATACAGATAGCGGTGTAGATATTTCCATGTTTATACAGATCGCGGTGTAGATATTTCCATGTTTATACAGATAGCGGTGTAGATATTTCCATGTTTATACCGATAGCGGTGTAGATATTTCCATGTTTATAGAGATAGCGGTGTAGGTATTTCCATGTTTATAGACATAGCAGTGTAGATATTTCCATGTTTATATAGATGGCGTTGTAGATATTTCCATGTTTATACCGATAGCGGTGTTGGTATTTCCACGTTTATACAGATAGCGATGTAGATATTTCCATGTTTATACAGCTCGCGGTGCAGATATTTATATCTTTATACAGATGGCATTGTAGATATTTCCTTATTCACACATACGGCGGTGTAGATGTTTCCATGTTTATACAGATGGCGGAGTAGTTAGTTCCATGTTTATGGAGATGGCAGTGTAGATATTTTCATGTTTATAGAGATGGCGGTGTAGATATTTCCATGTTTATAGAGATAGCAGTGTAGATATTTACATGTTTATACAGATGGCTGTGTAGATATTTCCATGTGTATACAGATGGCATTGTAGATATTTCCATGTTTATACAGATGACTGTATAGGTATTTCCATGTTTTTACAGATGGCAGTGCAGATATTTCCATGTTTATAGAGATAGGGGTGCAGATATTTCCATGTTTGTACAGATGGCGCTGATGATATTTCCATCTATACACAGATGGCCGTGTAGATATTTCCATGTTTATACAGACGGCGCTGTAGATGTTTCCATGGACATGCAGATGGCGGTGTAGATATTTCCATGTTTATACAGATAACGCTGTAGATATTTCCATGTTTACACAGATGGTGGTGTAGATATTTCCATGTTTATACAGATCGTGGTGTAGATATTTCCATATTTATACAGATCGCGGTGTAGATATTTCCATGTTTATACAGATCGCAGTGTAGATATTTCCATGTTTATACAGATCGCGGTGTAGATATTTCCATGTTTACACAGATAGCGGTGGAGATATTTCCCTGTTTATACAAATACCGATGTAGATATTTCCATGTTTATGCAGATAGCGGTGTAGATATTTCCATGTTTATAGAGATAGTGGTGTAGATATTTCCATCTTTATAGAGATAGCGGTGTAGGTATTTCCATGTTTATACAGATCGCGGTGTAGATATTTCCATCTTCATACAGATAGCGGTGTAGATATTTCCATGTTTATACAGATAGCAGTGTAGATATTTCCATGTATATAGAGTTAGCGGTGTAGGTATTTCCATGTTTATAGACATAGCGGTGTAGGTATCTCCATGTTCATATAGATGGCGTTGTAGATATTTCCATGTTTATACCGATAGCGGTGTTGGTATTTCCACGTTTATATAGATAGCGATGTAGATATTTCCATGTTTATACAGCTCGCGGTGCAGATATTTATATCTTTATACAGATGGCATTGTAGATATTTCCTTATTCACACATATGGCGGTGTAGATGTTTCCATGATTATACTGATGGCGGAGTAGTTAGTTCCATGTTTATGGAGATGGCAGTGTAGCTATTTTCATATTTATAGAGATGGCGGTGTAGATATTTCCATGTTTATAGAGATAGCAGTGTAGATATTTACATGTTTATACAGATGGCTGTGTAGATATATCCATGTCTATACAGATGGCATTGTAGATATTTCCATGTTTATACAGATGACTGTATAGTTATTTCCATGTTTTTACAGATGGCAGTGCAGATATTTACATGTTTATAGAGATATCGGTGCAGATATTTCCATGTTTGTACAGATGGCGGTGATGATATTTCCATCTATACACAGATGGCCGTGTAGATATTTCCATGTTTATACAGACGGCGGTGTAGATATTTCCATGGACATGCAGATGGCGGTGTAGATATTTCCATGTTTATACAGATAACGGTGTAGATACTTCCATGTTTACACAGATGGTGGTGTAGATATTTCCATGTTTATACAGATCGCGGTGTAGATATTTCCATGTTTATACAGATTGCGGTGTAGATATTTCCATGTTTATACAGATCGCGGTGTAGATATTTCCATGTTTATACAGATAGCGGTGTAGATATTTCCATGTTTATAGAGATAGCGGTGTAGGTATTTCCATGTTTATAGACATAGCGGTGTAGATATTTCCATGTTTATACAGATCGCGGTGTAGATATTTCCATGTTTATACAGATAGCGGTGTAGAAATTTCCATGTTTTTACAGATATCAGTGTAGGTTTTCCATGTTTACACAGATTGCGGTGTAGATATTTCCATCTTTCTACAGATGGCATTGTACATATTTCCATGGTTATACAGATGGCGGTGTAGATATTTCCATGTTTATATAGATGGTGGTGTAGATATTACCATGTTTATACAGATAGCGGTGTAGATACTTCCATGTTTATACAGATCGTGCTGAAGATATTTCCATGTTTATGCAGATCGCGGTGTAGATATTTCCATGTTTAGACAGATCGCGATGCAGATATTTCCATGTTTATGCAGATCGCGGTGTAGATATTTCCATGTTTATACAGATCGCGGTGTAGATATTTCCATGTTTACACAGATAGCGGTGGAGATATTTCCCTGTTTATACAAATACCGATGTAGATATTTCCATGTTTATGCAGATAGCGGTGTAGATATTTCCATGTTCATAGAGATAGCGGTGTAGATATTTCCATCTTTATACAGATACCGGTGTAGATATTTCCATGTTTATACAGATCGCGGTGTAGATATTTCCATGTTTATACAGATAGCAGTGTAGATATTTCCATGTATATAGAGTTAGCGGTGTAGGTATTTCCATGTTTATAGACATAGCGGTGTAGGTATCTCCATGTTCATATAGATGGCGTTGTAGATATTTCCATGTTTATACCGATAGCGGTGTTGGTATTTCCACGTTTATACAGATAGCGATGTAGATATTTCCATGTTTATACAGCTCGCGGTGCAGATATTTATATCTTTATACAGATGGCATTGTAGATATTTCCTTATTCACACATATGGCGGTGTAGATGTTTCCATGATTATACTGATGGCGGAGTAGTTAGTTCCATGTTTATGGAGATGGCAGTGTAGCTATTTTCATATTTATAGAGATGGCGGTGTAGATATTTCCATGTTTATAGAGATAGCAGTGTAGATATTTACATGTTTATACAGATGGCTGTGTAGATATATCCATGTCTATACAGATGGCATTGTAGATATTTCCATGTTTATACAGATGACTGTATAGTTATTTCCATGTTTTTACAGATGGCAGTGCAGATATTTACATGTTTATAGAGATATCGGTGCAGATATTTCCATGTTTGTACAGATGGCGGTGATGATATTTCCATCTATACACAGATGGCCGTGTAGATATTTCCATGTTTATACAGACGGCGGTGTAGATATTTCCATGGACATGCAGATGGCGGTGTAGATATTTCCATGTTTATACAGATAACGGTGTAGATACTTCCATGTTTACACAGATGGTGGTGTAGATATTTCCATGTTTATACAGATCGCGGTGTAGATATTTCCATGTTTATACAGATTGCGGTGTAGATATTTCCATGTTTATACAGATCGCGGTGTAGATATTTCCATGTTTATACAGATAGCGGTGTAGATATTTCCATGTTTATAGAGATAGCGGTGTAGGTATTTCCATGTTTATAGACATAGCGGTGTAGATATTTCCATGTTTATACAGATCGCGGTGTAGATATTTCCATGTTTATACAGATAGCGGTGTAGAAATTTCCATGTTTTTACAGATATCAGTGTAGGTTTTCCATGTTTACACAGATTGCGGTGTAGATATTTCCATCTTTCTACAGATGGCATTGTACATATTTCCATGGTTATACAGATGGCGGTGTAGATATTTCCATGTTTATATAGATGGTGGTGTAGATATTACCATGTTTATACAGATAGCGGTGTAGATACTTCCATGTTTATACAGATCGTGCTGAAGATATTTCCATGTTTATGCAGATCGCGGTGTAGATATTTCCATGTTTAGACAGATCGCGATGCAGATATTTCCATGTTTATGCAGATCGCGGTGTAGATATTTCCATGTTTATACAGATCGCGGTGTAGATATTTCCATGTTTACACAGATAGCGGTGGAGATATTTCCCTGTTTATACAAATACCGATGTAGATATTTCCATGTTTATGCAGATAGCGGTGTAGATATTTCCATGTTCATAGAGATAGCGGTGTAGATATTTCCATCTTTATACAGATACCGGTGTAGATATTTCCATGTTTATACAGATCGCGGTGTAGATATTTCCATGTTTATACAGATAGCGGTGTAGATATTTCCATGTTTATACCGATAGCGGTGTAGATATTTCCATGGTTATAGAGATAGCGGTGTAGGTATTTCCATGTTTATAGAGATAGGGGTGCAGATATTTCCATGTTTGTACAGATGGCGCTGATGATATTTCCATCTATACACAGAAGGCCGTGTAGATATTACCATGTTTGTACAGACGGCGCTATAGATATTTCCATGGACATGCAGATGGCGGTGTAGATATTTCCATGTTTATACAGATAACGCTGTAGATATTTCCATGTTTACACAGATGGTGGTGTAGATATTTCCATGTTTATACCGATAGCGGTGTTGGTATTTCCACGTTTATACAGATAGCGATGTAGATATTTCCATGTTTATACAGCTCGCGGTGCAGATATTTATATCTTTATACAGATGGCATTGTAGATATTTCCTTATTCACACATACGGCGGTGTAGATGTTTCCATGTTTATACAGATGGCGGAGTAGTTAGTTCCATGTTTATGGAGATGGCAGTGTAGATATTTTCATGTTTATAGAGATGGCGGTGTAGATATTTCCATGTTTATAGAGATAGCAGTGTAGATATTTACATGTTTATACAGATGGCTGTGTAGATATTTCCATGTGTATACAGATGGCATTGTAGATACTTCCATGTTTATACAGATGACTGTAGAGGTATTTCCATGTTTTTACAGATGGCAGTGCAGATATTTCCATGTTTATAGAGATAGCGGTGCAGATAGTTCCATGTTTGTACAGATGGCGGTGATGATATTTCCATGTATACACAGATGGCCGTGTAGATATTTCCATGTTTATACAGACGGCGGCATAGATATTTCCATGCACACGCAGATGGCGGTGTAGATATTTCCATGTTTATACAGATAACGGTGTAGATATTTCCATGTTTACACAGATGGTGGTGTAGACATTTCCATGTTTATACAGATCGCGGTGTAGATATTTCCATGTTTATACAGTTCGCGGTGTAGATATTTCCATGTTTATACATATCGCGGTGTAGATATTTCCATGTTTATACAGATAGCGGTGTAGATATTTCCATGTTTTTACAGATATCAGTGTAGATTTTCCATGTTTACACAGATTGCGGTGTATATATTTCTATCTTTCTACAGATGGCATTGTAGATATTTCCATGTTTATACAGATGGCGGTGTAGCTATTTCCATGTTTATATAGATGGTGGTGTAGATATTACCATGTTTATACAGATAGCGGTGTAGATACTTCCATGTTTATACAGATCGAGGTGAAGATATTTCCATGTTTATGCAGATCGCGGGGTAGATATTTCCATGTTTATACAGATCGCGATGCAGATATTTCCATGTTTATGCAGATCTCGGTGTAGATATTTCCATGTTTATACAGATAGCGGTATAGATATTTCCATGTTTACACAGATAGCGGTGGAGATATTTCCCTGTTTATACAAATACCGATGTAGATATTTCCATGTTTATGCAGATAGCGGTGTAGATATTTCCATGTTTATAGAGATAGTGGTGTAGATATTTCCATCTTTATAGAGATAGCGGTGTAGATATTTCCATGTTTATACAGATCGCGGTGTAGATATTCCCATGTTTATACAGGTAGCGGTGTAGATATTTCCATGTTTATACAGATAGCGGTGTAGATATTTCCATGTTTATAGAGATAGCGGTGTAGGTATTTCCATGTTTATAGACATAGCGGTGTAGATATTTCCATGTTTATTTAGATGGCGTTGTAGATATTTCCATGTTTATACCGATAGCGGTGTTGGTATTTCCACGTTTATACAGATAGCGATGTAGATATTTCCATGTTTATACAGCTCGTGGTGCAGATATTTATATCTTTATACAGATGGCATTGTAGATATTTCCTTATTCACACATACGGCGGTGTAGATGTTTCCATGTTTATACAGATGGCGGAGTAGTTAGTTCCATGTTTATGGAGATGGCAGTGTAGATATTTTCATGTTTATAGAGATGGCGGTGTAGATATTTCCATGTTTATAGAGATAGCAGTGTAGATATTTACATGTTTATACAGATGGCTGTGTAGATATTTCCATGTGTATACAGATGGCATTGTAGATATTTCCATGTTTATACAGATGACTGTAGGGGTATTTCCATGTTTTTACAGATGGCAGTGCAGATATTTCCATGTTTATAGAGATAGCGGTGCAGATATTTCCATGTTTGTACAGATGGCGGTGATGATATTTCCATCTATACACAGATGGCCGTGTAGATATTTCCATGTTTATACAGACGGCGGCGTAGATATTTCCATGGACATGCAGATGGCGGTGTAGATATTTCCATGTTTATACAGATAACGGTGTAGATATTTCCATGTTTACACAGATGGTGGTGTAGATATTTCCATGTTTATACAGATCACGGTGTAGATATTTCCATGTTTATACAGATCGCGGTGTAGATATTTCCATGTTTATACAGATAGCGGTGAAGGTATTTCCATGTTTTTACAGATATCAGTGTAGATTTTCCATGTTTACACAGATTGCGGTGTAGATATTTCCATCTTTCTACAGATGGCATTGTAGATATTTCCATGTTTATACAGATGGCAGTGTAGATATTTCCATGTTTATATATATGGTGGTGTAGATATTACCATGTTTATACAGATAGCGGTGTAGATACTTCCATGTTTATACAGATCGTGGTGAAGATATTTCCATGTTTATGCAGATCGCGGTGTAGATATTTCCATGTTTATACAGATCGCGATGCAGATATTTCCATGTTTATGCAGATCTCGGTGTAGATATTTCCATGTTTATTCAGATCACGGTGTAGATATTTCCATGTTTACACACATAGCGGTGGAGATATTTCCCTGTTTATAAAAATACCGATGTAGATATTTCCTTGTTTATGCAGATAGCGGTGTAGATATTTCCATGTTTATAGAGATAGCGGTGTAGATATTTCCATCTTTATACAGATAGCGGTGTAGATATTTCCATGTTTATACAGATCGCGGTGTAGATATTTCCATGTTTATAAAGATAGCGGTGTAGATATTTCCATGTTTATACCGATAGCGGTGTAGATATTTCCATGTTTATAGAGATAGCGGTGTAGTTATTTCCATGTTTATTGACATAGCGGTGTAGATATTTCCATGTTTATATAGATGGCGTTGTGGATATTTCCATGTTTATACAGATAGCGGTGTTGGTATTTCCACGTTTATACAGATAGCGATGTAGATATTTCCATGTTTATACAGCTCGCGGTGCAGATATTTATATCTTTATACAGATGGCATTGTAGATATTTCCTTATTCACACATACGGCGGTGTAGATGTTTCCATGTTTATACAGATGGCGGAGTAGTTAGTTCCATGTTTATGGAGATGGCAGTGTAGATATTTTCATGTTTATGGAGATGGCGGTGCAGATATTTCCATGTTTATAGAGATAGCAGTGGAGATATTTACATGTTTATACAGATGGCTGTGTAGATATTTCCATGTGTATACATATGGCATTGTAGATATTTCCATGTTTATACAGATGACTGTATAGGTATTTCCATGTTTCTACAGATGGCAGTGCAGATATTTCCATGTTTATAGAGATAGCGGTGCAGATATTTCCATGTTTGTACAGATGGCCGTGTAGATATTTCCATGTCTATACAGACGGCGGCATAGATATTTCCATGGACATGCAGATGGCGGTGTAGATATTTCCATGTTTATACAGATAACAGTGTAGTTATTTCCATGTTTACACAGATGGTGGTGTAGATATTTCCATGTTTATACAGATCGTGGTGTAGATATTTCCATGTTTATACAGATCGCGGTGTAGATATTTCCATGTTTATACAGATCGCGGCGTAGATATTTCCATGTTTATACAGATCGCGGTGTAGATATTTCCATGTTTATACAGATAGCGGTGTAGATATTTCCATGTTTTTACAGATATCAGTGTAGGTTTTCCATGTTTACACAGATTGCGGTGTAGATATTTCCATCTTTCTACAGATGGCGGTGTAGATATTTCCATGTTTATATAGATGGTGGTGTAGATATTACCAAGTTTATACAGATAGCGGTGTAGATACTTCCATGTTTATACAGATCGTGGTGAAGATATTTCCATGTTTATGCAGATCGCGGTGTAGATATTTCCATGTTTATACAGATCGTGATGCAGATATTTCCATGTTTATGCAGATCGCGGTGTAGATATTTCCATGTTTATACAGATCGCGGTGTAGATATTTCCATGTTTACACAGATAGCGGTGGAGATATTTCCCTGTTTATACAAATACCGATTTAGATATTTCCATGTTTATGCAGATAGCGGTGTAGATATTTCCATGTTTATAGAGATAGCGGTGTAGATATTTCCATCTTTATACAGATAGCGGTGTAGATATTTCCATGTTTATACAGATCGCGGTGTAGATATTTCCATGTTTATACAGATAGCGGTGTAGATATTTCCATGTTTATACCGATAGCGGTGTAGATATTTCCATGTTTATAGAGATAGCGGTGTAGGTATTTCCATGTTTATAGACATAGCAGTGTAGATATTTCCATGTTTATATAGATGGCGTTGTAGATATTTCCATGTTTATACCGATAGCGGTGTTGGTATTTCCACGTTTATACAGATAGCGATGTAGATATTTCCATGTTTATACAGCTCGCGGTGCAGATATTTATATCTTTATACAGATGGCATTGTAGATATTTCCTTATTCACACATACGGCGGTGTAGATGTTTCCATGTTTATACAGATGGCGGAGTAGTTAGTTCCATGTTTATGGAGATGGCAGTGTAGATATTTTCATGTTTATAGAGATGGCGGTGTAGATATTTCCATGTTTATAGAGATAGCAGTGTAGATATTTACATGTTTATACAGATGGCTGTGTAGATATTTCCATGTGTATACAGATGGCATTGTAGATATTTCCATGTTTATACAGATGACTGTATAGGTATTTCCATGTTTTTACAGATGGCAGTGCAGATATTTCCATGTTTATAGAGATAGGGGTGCAGATATTTCCATGTTTGTACAGATGGCGCTGATGATATTTCCATCTATACACAGATGGCCGTGTAGATATTTCCATGTTTATACAGACGGCGCTGTAGATGTTTCCATGGACATGCAGATGGCGGTGTAGATATTTCCATGTTTATACAGATAACGCTGTAGATATTTCCATGTTTACACAGATGGTGGTGTAGATATTTCCATGTTTATACAGATCGTGGTGTAGATATTTCCATATTTATACAGATCGCGGTGTAGATATTTCCATGTTTATACAGATCGCAGTGTAGATATTTCCATGTTTATACAGATCGCGGTGTAGATATTTCCATGTTTACACAGATAGCGGTGGAGATATTTCCCTGTTTATACAAATACCGATGTAGATATTTCCATGTTTATGCAGATAGCGGTGTAGATATTTCCATGTTTATAGAGATAGTGGTGTAGATATTTCCATCTTTATAGAGATAGCGGTGTAGGTATTTCCATGTTTATACAGATCGCGGTGTAGATATTTCCATCTTCATACAGATAGCGGTGTAGATATTTCCATGTTTATACAGATAGCAGTGTAGATATTTCCATGTATATAGAGTTAGCGGTGTAGGTATTTCCATGTTTATAGACATAGCGGTGTAGGTATCTCCATGTTCATATAGATGGCGTTGTAGATATTTCCATGTTTATACCGATAGCGGTGTTGGTATTTCCACGTTTATATAGATAGCGATGTAGATATTTCCATGTTTATACAGCTCGCGGTGCAGATATTTATATCTTTATACAGATGGCATTGTAGATATTTCCTTATTCACACATATGGCGGTGTAGATGTTTCCATGATTATACTGATGGCGGAGTAGTTAGTTCCATGTTTATGGAGATGGCAGTGTAGCTATTTTCATATTTATAGAGATGGCGGTGTAGATATTTCCATGTTTATAGAGATAGCAGTGTAGATATTTACATGTTTATACAGATGGCTGTGTAGATATATCCATGTCTATACAGATGGCATTGTAGATATTTCCATGTTTATACAGATGACTGTATAGTTATTTCCATGTTTTTACAGATGGCAGTGCAGATATTTACATGTTTATAGAGATATCGGTGCAGATATTTCCATGTTTGTACAGATGGCGGTGATGATATTTCCATCTATACACAGATGGCCGTGTAGATATTTCCATGTTTATACAGACGGCGGTGTAGATATTTCCATGGACATGCAGATGGCGGTGTAGATATTTCCATGTTTATACAGATAACGGTGTAGATACTTCCATGTTTACACAGATGGTGGTGTAGATATTTCCATGTTTATACAGATCGCGGTGTAGATATTTCCATGTTTATACAGATTGCGGTGTAGATATTTCCATGTTTATACAGATCGCGGTGTAGATATTTCCATGTTTATACAGATAGCGGTGTAGATATTTCCATGTTTATAGAGATAGCGGTGTAGGTATTTCCATGTTTATAGACATAGCGGTGTAGATATTTCCATGTTTATACAGATCGCGGTGTAGATATTTCCATGTTTATACAGATAGCGGTGTAGAAATTTCCATGTTTTTACAGATATCAGTGTAGGTTTTCCATGTTTACACAGATTGCGGTGTAGATATTTCCATCTTTCTACAGATGGCATTGTACATATTTCCATGGTTATACAGATGGCGGTGTAGATATTTCCATGTTTATATAGATGGTGGTGTAGATATTACCATGTTTATACAGATAGCGGTGTAGATACTTCCATGTTTATACAGATCGTGCTGAAGATATTTCCATGTTTATGCAGATCGCGGTGTAGATATTTCCATGTTTAGACAGATCGCGATGCAGATATTTCCATGTTTATGCAGATCGCGGTGTAGATATTTCCATGTTTATACAGATCGCGGTGTAGATATTTCCATGTTTACACAGATAGCGGTGGAGATATTTCCCTGTTTATACAAATACCGATGTAGATATTTCCATGTTTATGCAGATAGCGGTGTAGATATTTCCATGTTCATAGAGATAGCGGTGTAGATATTTCCATCTTTATACAGATACCGGTGTAGATATTTCCATGTTTATACAGATCGCGGTGTAGATATTTCCATGTTTATACAGATAGCAGTGTAGATATTTCCATGTATATAGAGTTAGCGGTGTAGGTATTTCCATGTTTATAGACATAGCGGTGTAGGTATCTCCATGTTCATATAGATGGCGTTGTAGATATTTCCATGTTTATACCGATAGCGGTGTTGGTATTTCCACGTTTATACAGATAGCGATGTAGATATTTCCATGTTTATACAGCTCGCGGTGCAGATATTTATATCTTTATACAGATGGCATTGTAGATATTTCCTTATTCACACATATGGCGGTGTAGATGTTTCCATGATTATACTGATGGCGGAGTAGTTAGTTCCATGTTTATGGAGATGGCAGTGTAGCTATTTTCATATTTATAGAGATGGCGGTGTAGATATTTCCATGTTTATAGAGATAGCAGTGTAGATATTTACATGTTTATACAGATGGCTGTGTAGATATATCCATGTCTATACAGATGGCATTGTAGATATTTCCATGTTTATACAGATGACTGTATAGTTATTTCCATGTTTTTACAGATGGCAGTGCAGATATTTACATGTTTATAGAGATATCGGTGCAGATATTTCCATGTTTGTACAGATGGCGGTGATGATATTTCCATCTATACACAGATGGCCGTGTAGATATTTCCATGTTTATACAGACGGCGGTGTAGATATTTCCATGGACATGCAGATGGCGGTGTAGATATTTCCATGTTTATACAGATAACGGTGTAGATACTTCCATGTTTACACAGATGGTGGTGTAGATATTTCCATGTTTATACAGATCGCGGTGTAGATATTTCCATGTTTATACAGATTGCGGTGTAGATATTTCCATGTTTATACAGATCGCGGTGTAGATATTTCCATGTTTATACAGATAGCGGTGTAGATATTTCCATGTTTATAGAGATAGCGGTGTAGGTATTTCCATGTTTATAGACATAGCGGTGTAGATATTTCCATGTTTATACAGATCGCGGTGTAGATATTTCCATGTTTATACAGATAGCGGTGTAGAAATTTCCATGTTTTTACAGATATCAGTGTAGGTTTTCCATGTTTACACAGATTGCGGTGTAGATATTTCCATCTTTCTACAGATGGCATTGTACATATTTCCATGGTTATACAGATGGCGGTGTAGATATTTCCATGTTTATATAGATGGTGGTGTAGATATTACCATGTTTATACAGATAGCGGTGTAGATACTTCCATGTTTATACAGATCGTGCTGAAGATATTTCCATGTTTATGCAGATCGCGGTGTAGATATTTCCATGTTTAGACAGATCGCGATGCAGATATTTCCATGTTTATGCAGATCGCGGTGTAGATATTTCCATGTTTATACAGATCGCGGTGTAGATATTTCCATGTTTACACAGATAGCGGTGGAGATATTTCCCTGTTTATACAAATACCGATGTAGATATTTCCATGTTTATGCAGATAGCGGTGTAGATATTTCCATGTTCATAGAGATAGCGGTGTAGATATTTCCATCTTTATACAGATACCGGTGTAGATATTTCCATGTTTATACAGATCGCGGTGTAGATATTTCCATGTTTATACAGATAGCGGTGTAGATATTTCCATGTTTATACCGATAGCGGTGTAGATATTTCCATGGTTATAGAGATAGCGGTGTAGGTATTTCCATGTTTATAGAGATAGGGGTGCAGATATTTCCATGTTTGTACAGATGGCGCTGATGATATTTCCATCTATACACAGAAGGCCGTGTAGATATTACCATGTTTGTACAGACGGCGCTATAGATATTTCCATGGACATGCAGATGGCGGTGTAGATATTTCCATGTTTATACAGATAACGCTGTAGATATTTCCATGTTTACACAGATGGTGGTGTAGATATTTCCATGTTTATACAGATCGTGGTGTAGATATTTCCATGTTTATACAGATCGCGGTGTAGATATTTCCATGTTAATACAGATCGCGGTGTAGATATTTCCATGTTTATACAGATCGCGGTGTAGATATTTCCATGTTTATACAGATAGCGGTGTAGAAATTTCCATGTTTTTACAGATATCAGTGTAGGTTTTCCATGTTTACACAGATTGCGGTGTAGATATTTCCATCTTTCTACAGATGGCATTGTAGATATTTCCATGTTTATACATATGGCGGTGTAGATATTTCCATGTTTATAGAGATAGCAGTGTAGATATTTACATGTTTATACAGATGGCTGTGTAGATATTTCCATGTGTATACAGATGGCATTGTAGATATTTCCATGTTTATACAGATGACTGTATAGTTATATCCATGTTTTTACAGATGGCAGTGCAGATATTTACATGTTTATAGAGATATCGGTGCAGATATTTCCATGTTTATACAGATGGCGGTGATGATATTTCCATCTATACACAGATGGCCGTGTAGATATTTCCATGTTTATACAGACGGCGGTGTAGATATTTCCATGGACATGCAGATGGCGGTGTAGATATTTCCATGTTTATACAGATAACGGTGTAGATACTTCCATGTTTACACAGATGGTGGTGTAGATATTTCCATGTTTATACAGATCGCGGTGTAGATATTTCCATGTTTATACAGATCGCGGTGTAGATATTTCCAAGTTTATACAGATCGCGGTGTAGATATTTCCATCTTTATACAGATAGCGGTGTAGATATTTCCATGTTTATACAGATCGCGGTGTAGATATTTCCAGGTTTATATAGATGGCGTTCTAGATATTTCCATGTTTATACCGATAGCGGTGTTGGTATTTCCACGTTTATACTGATAGCGATGTAGATATTTCCATGTTTATACAGCTCGCGGTGCAGATATTTATATCTTTATACAGATGGCATTGTAGATATTTCCTTATTCACACATACGGCGGTGTAGATGTTTCCATGTTTATACAGATGGCGGAGTAGATAGTTCCATGTTTATGGAGATGGCAGTGTAGATATTTTCATGTTTATAGAGATGGCGGTGTAGACATTTCCATGTTTATAGAGATAGCAGTGTAGATATTTACATGTTTATACAGATGGCTGTGTAGATATTTCCATGTGTATACAGATGGCATTGTAGACATTTCCATGTTTATACAGATGACTGTATCGGTATTTCCATGTTTTTACAGATGGCAGTGCAGATATTTCCATGTTTATAGAGATAGCGGTGCAGATATTTCCATGTTTGTACAGATGGCGCTGATGATACTTCCATCTATACACAGATGGCCGTGTAGATATTTCCATGTTTATACAGACGGCGGTGTAGATATTTCCATGGACATGCAGATGGCGGTGTAGATATTTCCATGTTTATACAGATAACGCTGTAGATATTTCCATGTTTACACAGATGGTGGTGTAGATATTTCCATGTTTATACAGATCGCGGTGTAGATATTTCCATGTTTATACAGATCGCGGTGTAGATATTTCCATGTTTATACAGATCGCGGTGTAGATATTTCCATGTTTATACAGATCGCGGTGTAGATATTTCCATGTTTATACAGATAGCGGTGTAGAAATTTCCATGTTTATATAGATGGGGGTGTAGATATTACCATGTTTATACAGATAGCGGTGTAGATACTTCCATGTTTATACAGATCGTGGTGAAGATATTTCCATGTTTATGCAGATCGCGGTGCAGATATTTCCATGTTTATACAGATCGCGATGCAGATATTTCCATGTTTATGCAGATCGCGGTGTAGATATTTCCATGTTTATACAGATCGCGGTGTAGATATTTCCATGTTTACACAGATAGCGGTGGAGATATTTCCCTGTTTATACAAATACCGATGTAGATATTTCCATGTTTATGCAGATAACGGTGTAGATATTTCCATGTTTATAGAGATAGCGGTGTAGATATTTCTATCTTTATACAGATAGCGGTGTAGATATTTCCATGTTTATACAGATCGCGGTGTAGATATTTCCATGTTTATACAGATAGCGGTGTAGATATTTCCATGTTTATAGAGATAGCGGTGTAGGTATTTCCATGTTTATAGACATAGCGGTGTAGATATTTCCATGTTTATATAGATGGCGTTGTAGATATTTCCATGTTTATACCGATAGCGGTGTTGGTATTTCCACGTTTATACAGATAGCGATGTAGATATTTCCATGTTTATACAGCTCACGTTGCAGATATTTATATCTTTATACAGATGGCATTGTAGATATTTCCTTATTCACACATACGGCGGTGTAGATGTTTCCATGTTTATACAGATGGCGGAGTAGTTAGTTCCATGTTTATGGAGATGGCAGTGTAGATATTTTCATGTTTATAGAGATGGCGGTGTAGATATTTCTATGTTTATAGAGATAGCAGTGTAGATATTTACATGTTTATACAGATGGCTGTGTAGATATTTCCATGTGTATACAGATGGCATTGTAGATATTTCCATGTTTATACAGATGACTGTAGAGGTATTTCCATGTTTTTACAGATGGCAGTGCAGATATTTCCATGTTTATAGAGATAGCGGTGCAGATATTTCCATGTTTGTACAGATGGCGGTGATGATATTTCCATCTATACACAGATGGCCGTGTAGATATTTCCATGTTTATACAGACGGCGGCGTAGATATTTCCATGCACACGCAGATGGCGGTGTAGATATTTCCATGTTTATACAGATAACGGTGTAGATATTTCCATGTTTACACAGATGGTGGTGTAGACATTTCCATGTTTATACAGATCGCGGTGTAGATATTTCCATGTTTATACAGATCGCGGTGTAGATATTTCCACGTTTATACAGATCGCGGTGTAGATATTTCCATGTTTATACAGATAGCGGTGTAGATATTTCCATGTTTTTACAGATATCAGTGTAGATTTTCCATGTTTACACAAATTGCGGTGTAGATATTTCCATCTTTCTACAGATGGCATTGTAGATATTTCCATGTTTATACAGATGGCGGTGTAGCTATTTCCATGTTTATATAGATGGTGGTGTAGATATTACCATGTTTATACAGATAGCGGTGTAGATTCTTCCATGTTTATACAGATCGAGGTGAAGATATTTCCATGTTTATGCAGATCGCGGTGTAGATATTTCCATGTTTATACAGATCGCGATGCAGATATTTCCATGTTTATGCAGATCTCGGTGTAGATATTTCCATGTTTATACAGATCGCAGTGTAGATATTTCCATGTTTACACAGATAGCGGTGGAGATATTTCCCTGTTTATACAAATACCGATGTAGATATTTCCATGTTTATGCAGATAGCGGTGTAGATATTTCCATGTTTATAGAGATAGTGGTGTAGATATTTCCATCTTTATGGAGATAGCGGTGTAGATATTTCCATGTTTATACAGATCGCGGTGTAGATATTCCCATGTTTATACAGATAGCGGTGTAGATATTTCCATGTTTATACAGATAGCGGTGTAGATATTTCCATGTTTATAGAGATAGCGGTGTAGGTATTTCCATGTTTATAGACATAGCAGTGTAGATATTTCCATGTTTATATAGATGGCGTTGTAGATATTTCCATGTTTATACCGATAGCGGTGTTGGTATTTCCACGTTTATACAGATAGCGATGTAGATATTTCCATGTTTATACAGCTCGTGGTGCAGATATTTATATCTTTATACAGATGGCATTGTAGATATTTCCTTATTCACACATACGGCGGTGTAGATGTTTCCATGTTTATACAGATGGCGGAGTAGTTAGTTCCATGTTTATGGAGATGGCAGTGTAGATATTTTCATGTTTATAGAGATGGCGGTGTAGATATTTCCATGTTTATAGAGATAGCAGTGTAGATATTTACATGTTTATACAGATGGCTGTGTAGATATTTCCATGTGTATACAGATGGCATTGTAGATACTTCCATGTTTATACAGATGACTGTAGAGGTATTTCCATGTTTTTACAGATGGCAGTGCAGATATTTCCATGTTTATAGAGATAGCGGTGCAGATAGTTCCATGTTTGTACAGATGGCGGTGATGATATTTCCATCTATACACAGATGGCCGTGTAGATATTTCCATGTTTATACAGACGGCGGCATAGATATTTCCATGCACACGCAGATGGCGGTGTAGATATTTCCATGTTTATACAGATAACGGTGTAGATATTTCCATGTTTACACAGATGGTGGTGTAGACATTTCCATGTTTATACAGATCGCGGTGTAGATATTTCCATGTTTATACAGATCGCGGTGTAGATATTTCCATGTTTATACAGATCGCGGTGTAGATATTTCCATGTTTATACAGATCGCGGTGTAGATATTTCCATGTTTATACAGATAGCGGTGTAGATATTTCCATGTTTTTACAGATATCAGTGTAGATTTTCCATGTTTACACAGATTGCGGTGTAGATATTTCTATCTTTCTACAGATGGCATTATAGATATTTCCATGTTTATACAGATGGCGGTGTAGCTATTTCCATGTTTATATAGATGGTATTGTAGATATTACCATGTTTATACAGATAGCGGTGTAGATACTTCCATGTTTATACAGATCGAGGTGAAGATATTTCCATGTTTATGCAGATCGCGGGGTAGATATTTCCATGTTTATACAGATCGCGATGCAGATATTTCCATGTTTATGCAGATCTCGGTGTAGATATTTCCATGTTTATACAGATAGCGGTGTAGATATTTCCATGTTTACACAGATAGCGGTGGAGATATTTCCCTGTTTATACAAATACCGATGTAGATATTTCCATGTTTATGCAGATTGCGGTGTAGATATTTCCATGTTTATAGAGATAGTGGTGTAGATATTTCCATCTTTATAGAGATAGCGGTGTAGATATTTCCATGTTTATACAGATCGCGGTGTAGATATTCCCATGTTTATACAGGTAGCGGTGTAGATATTTCCATGTTTATACAGATAGCGGTGTAGATATTTCCATGTTTATAGAGATAGCGGTGTAGGTATTTCCATGTTTATAGACATAGCGGTGTAGATATTTCCATGTTTATATAGATGGCGTTGTAGATATTTCCATGTTTATACCGATAGCGGTGTTGGTATTTCCACGTTTATACAGATAGCGATGTAGATATTTCCATGTTTATACAGCTCGTGGTGCAGATATTTATATCTTTATACAGATGGCATTGTAGATATTTCCTTATTCGCACATACGGCGGTGTAGATGTTTCCATGTTTATACAGATGGCGGAGTAGTTAGTTCCATGTTTATGGAGATGGCAGTGTAGATATTTTCATGTTTATAGAGATGGCGGTGTAGATATTTCCATGTTTATAGAGATAGCAGTGTAGATATTTACATGTTTATACAGATGGCTGTGTAGATATTTCCATGTGTATACAGATGGCATTGTAGATACTTCCATGTTTATACAGATGACTGTAGAGGTATTTCCATGTTTTTACAGATGGCAGTGCAGATATTTCCATGTTTATAGAGATAGCGGTGCAGATAGTTCCATGTTTGTACAGATGGCGGTGATGATATTTCCATCTATACACAGATGGCCGTGTAGATATTTCCATGTTTATACAGACGGCGGCATAGATATTTCCATGCACACGCAGATGGCGGTGTAGATATTTCCATGTTTATACAGATAACGGTGTAGATATTTCCATGTTTACACAGATGGTGGTGTAGACATTTCCATGTTTATACAGATCGCGGTGTAGATATTTCCATGTTTATACAGATCGCGGTGTAGATATTTCCATGTTTATACAGATCGCGGTGTAGATATTTCCATGTTTATACAGATCGCGGTGTAGATATTTCCATGTTTATACAGATAGCGGTGTAGATATTTCCATGTTTTTACAGATATCAGTGTAGATTTTCCATGTTTACACAGATTGCGGTGTAGATATTTCTATCTTTCTACAGATGGCATTATAGATATTTCCATGTTTATACAGATGGCGGTGTAGCTATTTCCATGTTTATATAGATGGTATTGTAGATATTACCATGTTTATACAGATAGCGGTGTAGATACTTCCATGTTTATACAGATCGAGGTGAAGATATTTCCATGTTTATGCAGATCGCGGGGTAGATATTTCCATGTTTATACAGATCGCGATGCAGATATTTCCATGTTTATGCAGATCTCGGTGTAGATATTTCCATGTTTATACAGATAGCGGTGTAGATATTTCCATGTTTACACAGATAGCGGTGGAGATATTTCCCTGTTTATACAAATACCGATGTAGATATTTCCATGTTTATGCAGATTGCGGTGTAGATATTTCCATGTTTATAGAGATAGTGGTGTAGATATTTCCATCTTTATAGAGATAGCGGTGTAGATATTTCCATGTTTATACAGATCGCGGTGTAGATATTCCCATGTTTATACAGGTAGCGGTGTAGATATTTCCATGTTTATACAGATAGCGGTGTAGATATTTCCATGTTTATAGAGATAGCGGTGTAGGTATTTCCATGTTTATAGACATAGCGGTGTAGATATTTCCATGTTTATATAGATGGCGTTGTAGATATTTCCATGTTTATACCGATAGCGGTGTTGGTATTTCCACGTTTATACAGATAGCGATGTAGATATTTCCATGTTTATACAGCTCGTGGTGCAGATATTTATATCTTTATACAGATGGCATTGTAGATATTTCCTTATTCGCACATACGGCGGTGTAGATGTTTCCATGTTTATACAGATGGCGGAGTAGTTAGTTCCATGTTTATGGAGATGGCAGTGTAGATATTTTCATGTTTATAGAGATGGCGGTGTAGATATTTCCATGTTTATAGAGATAGCAGTGTAGATATTTACATGTTTATACCGATGGCTGTGTAGATATTTCCATGTGTATACAGATGGCATTGTAGATATTTCCATGTTTATACAGATGACTGTATAGGTATTTCCATGTTTTTACAGATGGCAGTGCAGATATTTCCATGTTTATAGAGATAGCGGTGGAGATATTTCCATGTTTGTACAGATGGCGGTGATGATATTTCCATCTATACACAGATGGCCGTGTAGATATTTCCATGTTTATACAGACGGCGGCATAGATATTTCCATGGACATGCAGATGGCGGTGTAGATATTTCCATGTTTATACAGATAACGGTGTAGTTATTTCCATGTTTACACAGATGGTGGTGTAGATATTTCCATGTTTATACAGATCGTGGTGTAGATATTTCCATGTTTATACAGATCGCGGTGTAGATATTTCCATGTTTATACAGATCGCGGTGTAGATATTTCCATGTTTATACAGATCGCGGTGTAGATATTTCCATGTTTATACAGATAGCAGTGTAGATATTTCCATGTTTTTACAGATATCAGTGTAGGTTTTCCATGTTTACACAGATTGCGGTGTAGATATTTCCATCTTTCTACAGATGGCATTGTAGATATTTCCATGTTTATACAGATGGCGGTGTAGATATTTCCATGTTTATATAGATGGTGGTGTAGATATTACCATGTTTATACAGATAGCGGTGTAGATACTTCCATGTTTATACAGATCGTGGTGAAGTTATTTCCATGTTTATGCAGATCGTGGTGTAGATATTTCCATGTTTATACAGACCGCGATGCAGATATTTCCATGTTTATGCAGATCGCGGTGTAGATATTTCCATGTTTATACAGATCGCGGTGTAGATATTTCCATGTTTACACAGATAGCGGTGGAGATATTTCCCTGTTTATGCAAATACCGATGTAGATATTTCCATGTTTATGCAGATAGCGGTGTAGATATTTCCATGTTTATAGAGATAGCGGTGTAGATATTTCCATCTTTATAGAGATAGCGGTGTAGGTATTTCCATGTTTATACAGATCGCGGTGTAGATATTTCCATGTTTATACAGATAGCGGTGTAGATATTTCCATGTTTATACAGATAGCGGTGTAGATATTTCCATGTTTATAGAGATAGCGGTGTAGGTATTTCCATGTTTATAGACATAGCGGTGTAGGTATTTCCATGTTTATATAGATGGCGTTGTAGATATTTCCATGTTTATACCGATAGCGGTGTTGGTATTTCCACGTTTATACAGATAGCGATGTAGATATTTCCATGTTTATACAGCTCGCGGTGCAGATATTTATATCTTTATACAGATGGCATTGTAGATATATCCTTATTCACACATACGGCGGTGTAGATGTTTCCATGTTTATACAGATGGCGGAGTAGTTAGTTCCATGTTTATGGAGATGGCAGTGTAGATATTTTCATGTTTATAGAGATGGCGGTGTAGATATTTCCATGTTTATAGAGATAGCAGTGTAGATATTTACATGTTTATACAGATGGCTGTGTAGATATTTCCATGTGTATACAGATGGCATTGTAGATATTTCCATGTTTATACAGATGACTGTAGAGGTATTTCCATGTTTTTACAGATGGCATTGCAGATATTTCCATGTTTATAGAGATAGCGGTGCAGATATTTCCATGTTTGTACAGATGGCGCTGATGATATTTCCATCTATACACAGATGGCCGTGTAGATATTTCCATGTTTATACAGACGGCGGTGTAGATATTTCCATGGACATGCAGATGGCGGTGTAGATATTTCCATGTTTATACAGATAACGCTGTAGATATTTCCATGTTTACACAGATGGTGGTGTAGATATTTCCATGTTTATACAGATCGTGGTGTAGATATTTCCATGTTTATACAGATCGCGGTGTAGATATTTCCATGTTTATACAGATCGCGGTGTAGATATTTCCATGTTTATACAGATCGCGGTGTAGATATTTCCATGTTTATACAGATAGCGGTGTAGAAATTTCCATGTTTTTACAGATAGCAGTGTAGGTTTTCCATGTTTACACAGATTGCGGTGTAGATATTTCCATCTTTCTACAGATGGCATTGTAGATATTTCCATGGTTATACAGATGGCGGTGTAGATATTTCCATGTTTATATAGATGGTGGTGTAGATATTACCATGTTTATACAGATAGCGGTGTAGATACTTCCATGTTTATACAGATCGTGGTGAAGATATTTCCATGTTTATGCAGATCGCGGTGTAGATATTTCCATGTTTATACAGATTGCGATGCAGATATTTCCATGTTTATGCAGATCGCGGTGTAGATATTTCCATGTTTATACAGATCGCGGTGTAGATATTTCCATGTTTACACAGATAGCGGTGGAGATATTTCCCTGTTTATACAAATACCGATGTAGATATTTCCATGTTTATGCAGATAGCGGTGTAGATATTTCCATGTTTATAGAGATAGTGGTGTAGATATTTCCATCTTTATAGAGATAGCGGTGTAGGTATTTCCATGTTTATACAGATCGCGGTGTAGATATTTCCATCTTCATACAGATAGCGGTGTAGATATTTCCATGTTTATACAGATAGCAGTGTAGATATTTCCATGTATATAGAGTTAGCGGTGTAGGTATTTCCATCTTTATAGACATAGCGGTGTAGGTATCTCCATGTTCATATAGATGGCGTTGTAGATATTTCCATGTTTATACCGATAGCGGTGTTGGTATTTCCACGTTTATAAAGATAGCGATGTAGATATTTCCATGTTTATACAGCTCGCGGTGCAGATATTTATATCTTTATACAGATGGCATTGTAGATATTTCCATGTTTATACAGATGACTGTATAGGTATTTCCATGTTTTTACAGATGGCAGTGCAGATATTTCCATGTTTATAGAGATAGCGGTGCAGATATTTCCATGTTTGTACAGATGGCGCTGATGATATTTCCATCTATACACAGATGGCCGTGTAGATATTTCCATGTTTATACAGACGGCGGTGTAGATATTTCCATGGACATGCAGATGGTGGTGTAGATATTTCCATGTTTATACAGATAACGCTGTAGATATTTCCATGTTTACACAGATGGTGGTGTAGATATTTCCATGTTTATACAGATCGTGGTGTAGATATTTCCATGTTTATACAGATCGCGGTGTAGATATTTCCATGTTTATACAGATCGCGGTGTAGATATTTCCATGTTTACACAGATCGCGGTGTAGATATTTCCATGTTTATACAGATAGCGGTGTAGAAATTTCCATGTTTTTACAGATAGCAGTGTAGGTTTTCCATGTTTACACAGATTGCGGTGTAGATATTTCCATCTTTCTACAGATGGCATTGTAGATATTTCCATGGTTATACAGATGGCGGTGTAGATATTTCCATGTTTATATAGATGGTGGTGTAGATATTACCATGTTTATACAGATAGCGGTGTAGATACTTCCATGTTAATACAGATCGTGGTGAAGATATTTCCATGTTTATGCAGATCGTGGTATAGATATTTCCATGTTTATACAGACCGCGATGCAGATATTTCCATGTTTATGCAGATCGCGGTGTAGATATTTCCATGTTTATACAGATCGCGGTGTAGATATTTCCATGTTTACACAGATAGCGGTGGAGATATTTCCCTGTTTATACACATACCGATGTAGATATTTCCATGTTTATGCAGATAGCGGTGTAGATATTTCCATGTTTATAGAGATAGTGGTGTAGATATTTCCATCTTTGTAGAGATAGCGGTGTAGGTATTTCCATGTTTATACAGATCGCGGTGTAGATATTTCCATGTTTATACAGATAGCGGTGTAGATATTTCCATGTTTATACAGATAGCAGTGTAGATATTTCCATGTATATACAGATAGCGGTGTAGGTATTTCCATGTTTATAGACATAGCGGTGTAGGTATTTCCATGTTTATATAGATGGCGTTGTAGATATTTCCATGTTTATACCGATAGCGGTGTTGGTATTTCCACGTTTATACAGATAGCGATGTAGATATTTCCATGTTTATACAGCTCGCGGTGCAGATATTTATATCTTTATACAGATGGCATTGTAGATATTTCCTTATTCACACATACGGCGGTGTAGATGTTTCCATGTTTATACAGATGGCGGAGTAGTTAGTTCCATGTTTATGGAGACGGCAGTGTAGATATTTTCATGTTTATAGAGATGGCGGTGTAGATATTTCCATGTTTATAGAGATAGCAGTGTAGATATTTACATGTTTATACAGATGGCTGTGTAGATATTTCCATGTGTATACAGATGGCATTGTAGATATTTCCATGTTTATACAGATGACTGTATAGGTATTTCCATGTTTTTACAGATGGCAGTGCAGATATTTCCATGTTTTTAGAGATAGCGGTGCAGATATTTCCATGTTTGTACAGATGGCGCTGATGATATTTCCATCTATACACAGATGGCCGTGTAGATATTTCCATGTTTATACAGACGGCGGTGTAGATATTTCCATGGACATGCAGATGGCGGTGTAGATATTTCCATGTTTATACAGATAACGCTGTAGATATTTCCATGTTTACACAGATGGTGGTGTAGATATTTCCATGTTTATACAAATCGTGGTGTAGATATTTCCATGTTTATACAGATCGCGGTGTAGATATTTCCATGTTTATACAGATCGCGGTGTAGATATTTCGATGTTTATACAGATCGCGGTGTAGATATTTCCATGTTTATACAGATAGCGGTGTAGAAATTTCCATGTTTTTACAGATATCAGTGTAGGTTTTCCATGTTTACACAGATTGCGGTGTAGATATTTCCATCTTTCTACAGATGGCATTGTACATATTTCCATGGTTATACAGATGGCGGTGTAGATATTTCCATGTTTATATAGATGGTGGTGTAGATATTACCATGTTTATACAGATAGCGGTGTAGATACTTCCATGTTTATACAGATCGTGGTGAAGATATTTCCATGTTTATGCAGATCGCGGTGCAGATATTTCCATGTTTATACAGATCGCGATGCAGATATTTCCATGTTTATGCAGATCGCGGTGTAGATATTTCCATGTTTATACAGATCGCGGTGTAGATATTTCCATGTTTACACAGATAGCGGTGGAGATATTTCCCTGTTTATACAAATACCGATGTAGATATTTCCATGTTTATGCAGATAGCGGTGTAGATATTTCCATGTTCATAGAGATAGCGGTGTAGATATTTCCATCTTTATACAGATACCGGTGTAGATATTTCCATGTTTATACAGATCGCGGTGTAGATATTTCCATGTTTATACAGATAGCAGTGTAGATATTTCCATGTATATAGAGTTAGCGGTGTAGGTATTTCCATGTTTATAGACATAGCGGTGTAGGTATCTCCATGTTCATATAGATGGCGTTGTAGATATTTCCATGTTTATACCGATAGCGGTGTTGGTATTTCCACGTTTATACAGATAGCGATGTAGATATTTCCATGTTTATACAGCTCGCGGTGCAGATATTTATATCTTTATACAGATGGCATTGTAGATATTTCCTTATTCACACATATGGCGGTGTAGATGTTTCCATGATTATACTGATGGCGGAGTAGTTAGTTCCATGTTTATGGAGATGGCAGTGTAGCTATTTTCATATTTATAGAGATGGCGGTGTAGATATTTCCATGTTTATAGAGATAGCAGTGTAGATATTTACATGTTTATACAGATGGCTGTGTAGATATATCCATGTCTATACAGATGGCATTGTAGATATTTCCATGTTTATACAGATGACTGTATAGTTATTTCCATGTTTTTACAGATGGCAGTGCAGATATTTACATGTTTATAGAGATATCGGTGCAGATATTTCCATGTTTGTACAGATGGCGGTGATGATATTTCCATCTATACACAGATGGCCGTGTAGATATTTCCATGTTTATACAGACGGCGGTGTAGATATTTCCATGGACATGCAGATGGCGGTGTAGATATTTCCATGTTTATACAGATAACGGTGTAGATACTTCCATGTTTACACAGATGGTGGTGTAGATATTTCCATGTTTATACAGATCGCGGTGTAGATATTTCCATGTTTATACAGATTGCGGTGTAGATATTTCCATGTTTATACAGATCGCGGTGTAGATATTTCCATGTTTATACAGATAGCGGTGTAGATATTTCCATGTTTATAGAGATAGCGGTGTAGGTATTTCCATGTTTATAGACATAGCGGTGTAGATATTTCCATGTTTATACAGATCGCGGTGTAGATATTTCCATGTTTATACAGATAGCGGTGTAGAAATTTCCATGTTTTTACAGATATCAGTGTAGGTTTTCCATGTTTACACAGATTGCGGTGTAGATATTTCCATCTTTCTACAGATGGCATTGTACATATTTCCATGGTTATACAGATGGCGGTGTAGATATTTCCATGTTTATATAGATGGTGGTGTAGATATTACCATGTTTATACAGATAGCGGTGTAGATACTTCCATGTTTATACAGATCGTGCTGAAGATATTTCCATGTTTATGCAGATCGCGGTGTAGATACTTCCATGTTTAGACAGATCGCGATGCAGATATTTCCATGTTTATGCAGATCGCGGTGTAGATATTTCCATGTTTATACAGATCGCGGTGTAGATATTTCCATGTTTACACAGATAGCGGTGGAGATATTTCCCTGTTTATACAAATAGCGATGTAGATATTTCCATGTTTATGCAGATAGCGGTGTAGATATTTCCATGTTCATAGAGATAGCGGTGTAGATATTTCCATCTTTATACAGATACCGGTGTAGATATTTCCATGTTTATACAGATCGCGGTGTAGATATTTCCATGTTTATACAGATAGCGGTGTAGATATTTCCATGTTTATACCGATAGCGGTGTAGATATTTCCATGTTTATAGAGATAGCGGTGTAGGTATTTCCATGTTTATAGAGATAGGGGTGCAGATATTTCCATGTTTGTACAGATGGCGCTGATGATATTTCCATCTATACACAGAAGGCCGTGTAGATATTACCATGTTTGTACAGACGGCGCTATAGATATTTCCATGGACATGCAGATGGCGGTGTAGATATTTCCATGTTTATACAGATAACGCTGTAGATATTTCCATGTTTACACAGATGGTGGTGTAGATATTTCCATGTTTATACAGATCGTGGTGTAGATATTTCCATGTTTATACAGATCGCGGTGTAGATATTTCCATGTTAATACAGATCGCGGTGTAGATATTTCCATGTTTATACAGATCGCGGTGTAGATATTTCCATGTTTATACAGATAGCGGTGTAGAAATTTCCATGTTTTTACAGATATCAGTGTAGGTTTTCCATGTTTACACAGATTGCGGTGTAGATATTTCCATCTTTCTACAGATGGCATTGTAGATATTTCCATGTTTATACATATGGCGGTGTAGATATTTCCATGTTTATAGAGATAGCAGTGTAGATATTTACATGTTTATACAGATGGCTGTGTAGATATTTCCATGTGTATACAGATGGCATTGTAGATATTTCCATGTTTATACAGATGACTGTATAGTTATATCCATGTTTTTACAGATGGCAGTGCAGATATTTACATGTTTATAGAGATATCGGTGCAGATATTTCCATGTTTATACAGATGGCGGTGATGATATTTCCATCTATACACAGATGGCCGTGTAGATATTTCCATGTTTATACAGACGGCGGTGTAGATATTTCCATGGACATGCAGATGGCGGTGTAGATATTTCCATGTTTATACAGATAACGGTGTAGATACTTCCATGTTTACACAGATGGTGGTGTAGATATTTCCATGTTTATACAGATCGCGGTGTAGATATTTCCATGTTTATACAGATCGCGGTGTAGATATTTCCAAGTTTATACAGATCGCGGTGTAGATATTTCCATCTTTATACAGATAGCGGTGTAGATATTTCCATGTTTATACAGATCGCGGTGTAGATATTTCCAGGTTTATATAGATGGCGTTCTAGATATTTCCATGTTTATACCGATAGCGGTGTTGGTATTTCCACGTTTATACTGATAGCGATGTAGATATTTCCATGTTTATACAGCTCGCGGTGCAGATATTTATATCTTTATACAGATGGCATTGTAGATATTTCCTTATTCACACATACGGCGGTGTAGATGTTTCCATGTTTATACAGATGGCGGAGTAGATAGTTCCATGTTTATGGAGATGGCAGTGTAGATATTTTCATGTTTATAGAGATGGCGGTGTAGACATTTCCATGTTTATAGAGATAGCAGTGTAGATATTTACATGTTTATACAGATGGCTGTGTAGATATTTCCATGTGTATACAGATGGCATTGTAGACATTTCCATGTTTATACAGATGACTGTATCGGTATTTCCATGTTTTTACAGATGGCAGTGCAGATATTTCCATGTTTATAGAGATAGCGGTGCAGATATTTCCATGTTTGTACAGATGGCGCTGATGATACTTCCATCTATACACAGATGGCCGTGTAGATATTTCCATGTTTATACAGACGGCGGTGTAGATATTTCCATGGACATGCAGATGGCGGTGTAGATATTTCCATGTTTATACAGATAACGCTGTAGATATTTCCATGTTTACACAGATGGTGGTGTAGATATTTCCATGTTTATACAGATCGCGGTGTAGATATTTCCATGTTTATACAGATCGCGGTGTAGATATTTCCATGTTTATACAGATCGCGGTGTAGATATTTCCATGTTTATACAGATCGCGGTGTAGATATTTCCATGTTTATACAGATAGCGGTGTAGAAATTTCCATGTTTATATAGATGGGGGTGTAGATATTACCATGTTTATACAGATAGCGGTGTAGATACTTCCATGTTTATACAGATCGTGGTGAAGATATTTCCATGTTTATGCAGATCGCGGTGCAGATATTTCCATGTTTATACAGATCGCGATGCAGATATTTCCATGTTTATGCAGATCGCGGTATAGATATTTCCATGTTTATACAGATCGCGGTGTAGATATTTCCATGTTTACACAGATAGCGGTGGAGATATTTCCCTGTTTATACAAATACCGATGTAGATATTTCCATGTTTATGCAGATAACGGTGTAGATATTTCCATGTTTATAGAGATAGCGGTGTAGATATTTCTATCTTTATACAGATAGCGGTGTAGATATTTCCATGTTTATACAGATCGCGGTGTAGATATTTCCATGTTTATACAGATAGCGGTGTAGATATTTCCATGTTTATAGAGATAGCGGTGTAGGTATTTCCATGTTTATAGACATAGCGGTGTAGATATTTCCATGTTTATATAGATGGCGTTGTAGATATTTCCATGTTTATACCGATAGCGGTGTTGGTATTTCCACGTTTATACAGATAGCGATGTAGATATTTCCATGTTTATACAGCTCACGTTGCAGATATTTATATCTTTATACAGATGGCATTGTAGATATTTCCTTATTCACACATACGGCGGTGTAGATGTTTCCATGTTTATACAGATGGCGGAGTAGTTAGTTCCATGTTTATGGAGATGGCAGTGTAGATATTTTCATGTTTATAGAGATGGCGGTGTAGATATTTCTATGTTTATAGAGATAGCAGTGTAGATATTTACATGTTTATACAGATGGCTGTGTAGATATTTCCATGTGTATACAGATGGCATTGTAGATATTTCCATGTTTATACAGATGACTGTAGAGGTATTTCCATGTTTTTACAGATGGCAGTGCAGATATTTCCATGTTTATAGAGATAGCGGTGCAGATATTTCCATGTTTGTACAGATGGCGGTGATGATATTTCCATCTATACACAGATGGCCGTGTAGATATTTCCATGTTTATACAGACGGCGGCGTAGATATTTCCATGCACACGCAGATGGCGGTGTAGATATTTCCATGTTTATACAGATAACGGTGTAGATATTTCCATGTTTACACAGATGGTGGTGTAGACATTTCCATGTTTATACAGATCGCGGTGTAGATATTTCCATGTTTATACAGATCGCGGTGTAGATATTTCCACGTTTATACAGATCGCGGTGTAGATATTTCCATGTTTATACAGATAGCGGTGTAGATATTTCCATGTTTTTACAGATATCAGTGTAGATTTTCCATGTTTACACAAATTGCGGTGTAGATATTTCCATCTTTCTACAGATGGCATTGTAGATATTTCCATGTTTATACAGATGGCGGTGTAGCTATTTCCATGTTTATATAGATGGTGGTGTAGATATTACCATGTTTATACAGATAGCGGTGTAGATTCTTCCATGTTTATACAGATCGAGGTGAAGATATTTCCATGTTTATGCAGATCGCGGTGTAGATATTTCCATGTTTATACAGATCGCGATGCAGATATTTCCATGTTTATGCAGATCTCGGTGTAGATATTTCCATGTTTATACAGATCGCAGTGTAGATATTTCCATGTTTACACAGATAGCGGTGGAGATATTTCCCTGTTTATACAAATACCGATGTAGATATTTCCATGTTTATGCAGATAGCGGTGTAGATATTTCCATGTTTATAGAGATAGTGGTGTAGATATTTCCATCTTTATGGAGATAGCGGTGTAGATATTTCCATGTTTATACAGATCGCGGTGTAGATATTCCCATGTTTATACAGATAGCGGTGTAGATATTTCCATGTTTATACAGATAGCGGTGTAGATATTTCCATGTTTATAGAGATAGCGGTGTAGGTATTTCCATGTTTATAGACATAGCAGTGTAGATATTTCCATGTTTATATAGATGGCGTTGTAGATATTTCCATGTTTATACCGATAGCGGTGTTGGTATTTCCACGTTTATACAGATAGCGATGTAGATATTTCCATGTTTATACAGCTCGTGGTGCAGATATTTATATCTTTATACAGATGGCATTGTAGATATTTCCTTATTCACACATACGGCGGTGTAGATGTTTCCATGTTTATACAGATGGCGGAGTAGTTAGTTCCATGTTTATGGAGATGGCAGTGTAGATATTTTCATGTTTATAGAGATGGCGGTGTAGATATTTCCATGTTTATAGAGATAGCAGTGTAGATATTTACATGTTTATACAGATGGCTGTGTAGATATTTCCATGTGTATACAGATGGCATTGTAGATACTTCCATGTTTATACAGATGACTGTAGAGGTATTTCCATGTTTTTACAGATGGCAGTGCAGATATTTCCATGTTTATAGAGATAGCGGTGCAGATAGTTCCATGTTTGTACAGATGGCGGTGATGATATTTCCATCTATACACAGATGGCCGTGTAGATATTTCCATGTTTATACAGACGGCGGCATAGATATTTCCATGCACACGCAGATGGCGGTGTAGATATTTCCATGTTTATACAGATAACGGTGTAGATATTTCCATGTTTACACAGATGGTGGTGTAGACATTTCCATGTTTATACAGATCGCGGTGTAGATATTTCCATGTTTATACAGATCGCGGTGTAGATATTTCCATGTTTATACAGATCGCGGTGTAGATATTTCCATGTTTATACAGATCGCGGTGTAGATATTTCCATGTTTATACAGATAGCGGTGTAGATATTTCCATGTTTTTACAGATATCAGTGTAGATTTTCCATGTTTACACAGATTGCGGTGTAGATATTTCTATCTTTCTACAGATGGCATTATAGATATTTCCATGTTTATACAGATGGCGGTGTAGCTATTTCCATGTTTATATAGATGGTATTGTAGATATTACCATGTTTATACAGATAGCGGTGTAGATACTTCCATGTTTATACAGATCGAGGTGAAGATATTTCCATGTTTATGCAGATCGCGGGGTAGATATTTCCATGTTTATACAGATCGCGATGCAGATATTTCCATGTTTATGCAGATCTCGGTGTAGATATTTCCATGTTTATACAGATAGCGGTGTAGATATTTCCATGTTTACACAGATAGCGGTGGAGATATTTCCCTGTTTATACAAATACCGATGTAGATATTTCCATGTTTATGCAGATAGCGGTGTAGATATTTCCATGTTTATAGAGATAGTGGTGTAGATATTTCCATCTTTATAGAGATAGCGGTGTAGATATTTCCATGTTTATACAGATCGCGGTGTAGATATTCCCATGTTTATACAGGTAGCGGTGTAGATATTTCCATGTTTATACAGATAGCGGTGTAGATATTTCCATGTTTATAGAGATAGCGGTGTAGGTATTTCCATGTTTATAGACATAGCGGTGTAGATATTTCCATGTTTATATAGATGGCGTTGTAGATATTTCCATGTTTATACCGATAGCGGTGTTGGTATTTCCACGTTTATACAGATAGCGATGTAGATATTTCCATGTTTATACAGCTCGTGGTGCAGATATTTATATCTTTATACAGATGGCATTGTAGATATTTCCTTATTCGCACATACGGCGGTGTAGATGTTTCCATGTTTATACAGATGGCGGAGTAGTTAGTTCCATGTTTATGGAGATGGCAGTGTAGATATTTTCATGTTTATAGAGATGGCGGTGTAGATATTTCCATGTTTATAGAGATAGCAGTGTAGATATTTACATGTTTATACCGATGGCTGTGTAGATATTTCCATGTGTATACAGATGGCATTGTAGATATTTCCATGTTTATACAGATGACTGTATAGGTATTTCCATGTTTTTACAGATGGCAGTGCAGATATTTCCATGTTTATAGAGATAGCGGTGGAGATATTTCCATGTTTGTACAGATGGCGGTGATGATATTTCCATCTATACACAGATGGCCGTGTAGATATTTCCATGTTTATACAGACGGCGGCATAGATATTTCCATGGACATGCAGATGGCGGTGTAGATATTTCCATGTTTATACAGATAACGGTGTAGTTATTTCCATGTTTACACAGATGGTGGTGTAGATATTTCCATGTTTATACAGATCGTGGTGTAGATATTTCCATGTTTATACAGATCGCGGTGTAGATATTTCCATGTTTATACAGATCGCGGTGTAGATATTTCCATGTTTATACAGATCGCGGTGTAGATATTTCCATGTTTATACAGATAGCAGTGTAGATATTTCCATGTTTTTACAGATATCAGTGTAGGTTTTCCATGTTTACACAGATTGCGGTGTAGATATTTCCATCTTTCTACAGATGGCATTGTAGATATTTCCATGTTTATACAGATGGCGGTGTAGATATTTCCATGTTTATATAGATGGTGGTGTAGATATTACCATGTTTATACAGATAGCGGTGTAGATACTTCCATGTTTATACAGATCGTGGTGAAGTTATTTCCATGTTTATGCAGATCGTGGTGTAGATATTTCCATGTTTATACAGACCGCGATGCAGATATTTCCATGTTTATGCAGATCGCGGTGTAGATATTTCCATGTTTATACAGATCGCGGTGTAGATATTTCCATGTTTACACAGATAGCGGTGGAGATATTTCCCTGTTTATGCAAATACCGATGTAGATATTTCCATGTTTATGCAGATAGCGGTGTAGATATTTCCATGTTTATAGAGATAGCGGTGTAGATATTTCCATCTTTATAGAGATAGCGGTGTAGGTATTTCCATGTTTATACAGATCGCGGTGTAGATATTTCCATGTTTATACAGATAGCGGTGTAGATATTTCCATGTTTATACAGATAGCGGTGTAGATATTTCCATGTTTATAGAGATAGCGGTGTAGGTATTTCCATGTTTATAGACATAGCGGTGTAGGTATTTCCATGTTTATATAGATGGCGTTGTAGATATTTCCATGTTTATACCGATAGCGGTGTTGGTATTTCCACGTTTATACAGATAGCGATGTAGATATTTCCATGTTTATACAGCTCGCGGTGCAGATATTTATATCTTTATACAGATGGCATTGTAGATATATCCTTATTCACACATACGGCGGTGTAGATGTTTCCATGTTTATACAGATGGCGGAGTAGTTAGTTCCATGTTTATGGAGATGGCAGTGTAGATATTTTCATGTTTATAGAGATGGCGGTGTAGATATTTCCATGTTTATAGAGATAGCAGTGTAGATATTTACATGTTTATACAGATGGCTGTGTAGATATTTCCATGTGTATACAGATGGCATTGTAGATATTTCCATGTTTATACAGATGACTGTAGAGGTATTTCCATGTTTTTACAGATGGCATTGCAGATATTTCCATGTTTATAGAGATAGCGGTGCAGATATTTCCATGTTTGTACAGATGGCGCTGATGATATTTCCATCTATACACAGATGGCCGTGTAGATATTTCCATGTTTATACAGACGGCGGTGTAGATATTTCCATGGACATGCAGATGGCGGTGTAGATATTTCCATGTTTATACAGATAACGCTGTAGATATTTCCATGTTTACACAGATGGTGGTGTAGATATTTCCATGTTTATACAGATCGTGGTGTAGATATTTCCATGTTTATACAGATCGCGGTGTAGATATTTCCATGTTTATACAGATCGCGGTGTAGATATTTCCATGTTTATACAGATCGCGGTGTAGATATTTCCATGTTTATACAGATAGCGGTGTAGAAATTTCCATGTTTTTACAGATAGCAGTGTAGGTTTTCCATGTTTACACAGATTGCGGTGTAGATATTTCCATCTTTCTACAGATGGCATTGTAGATATTTCCATGGTTATACAGATGGCGGTGTAGATATTTCCATGTTTATATAGATGGTGGTGTAGATATTACCATGTTTATACAGATAGCGGTGTAGATACTTCCATGTTTATACAGATCGTGGTGAAGATATTTCCATGTTTATGCAGATCGCGGTGTAGATATTTCCATGTTTATACAGATTGCGATGCAGATATTTCCATGTTTATGCAGATCGCGGTGTAGATATTTCCATGTTTATACAGATCGCGGTGTAGATATTTCCATGTTTACACAGATAGCGGTGGAGATATTTCCCTGTTTATACAAATACCGATGTAGATATTTCCATGTTTATGCAGATAGCGGTGTAGATATTTCCATGTTTATAGAGATAGTGGTGTAGATATTTCCATCTTTATAGAGATAGCGGTGTAGGTATTTCCATGTTTATACAGATCGCGGTGTAGATATTTCCATCTTCATACAGATAGCGGTGTAGATATTTCCATGTTTATACAGATAGCAGTGTAGATATTTCCATGTATATAGAGTTAGCGGTGTAGGTATTTCCATCTTTATAGACATAGCGGTGTAGGTATCTCCATGTTCATATAGATGGCGTTGTAGATATTTCCATGTTTATACCGATAGCGGTGTTGGTATTTCCACGTTTATAAAGATAGCGATGTAGATATTTCCATGTTTATACAGCTCGCGGTGCAGATATTTA
The DNA here is from genome assembly GCF_028858775.2 of Pan troglodytes. NCBI lineage: Eukaryota > Metazoa > Chordata > Mammalia > Primates > Hominidae > Pan > Pan troglodytes. The sequence goes on along the minus strand of NC_072418.2, from coordinate 1,180,347 downwards.
TATCTTTATACAGATGGCATTGTAGATATTTCCATGTTTATACAGATGACTGTATAGGTATTTCCATGTTTTTACAGATGGCAGTGCAGATATTTCCATGTTTATAGAGATAGCGGTGCAGATATTTCCATGTTTGTACAGATGGCGCTGATGATATTTCCATCTATACACAGATGGCCGTGTAGATATTTCCATGTTTATACAGACGGCGGTGTAGATATTTCCATGGACATGCAGATGGTGGTGTAGATATTTCCATGTTTATACAGATAACGCTGTAGATATTTCCATGTTTACACAGATGGTGGTGTAGATATTTCCATGTTTATACAGATCGTGGTGTAGATATTTCCATGTTTATACAGATCGCGGTGTAGATATTTCCATGTTTATACAGATCGCGGTGTAGATATTTCCATGTTTACACAGATCGCGGTGTAGATATTTCCATGTTTATACAGATAGCGGTGTAGAAATTTCCATGTTTTTACAGATAGCAGTGTAGGTTTTCCATGTTTACACAGATTGCGGTGTAGATATTTCCATCTTTCTACAGATGGCATTGTAGATATTTCCATGGTTATACAGATGGCGGTGTAGATATTTCCATGTTTATATAGATGGTGGTGTAGATATTACCATGTTTATACAGATAGCGGTGTAGATACTTCCATGTTAATACAGATCGTGGTGAAGATATTTCCATGTTTATGCAGATCGTGGTATAGATATTTCCATGTTTATACAGACCGCGATGCAGATATTTCCATGTTTATGCAGATCGCGGTGTAGATATTTCCATGTTTATACAGATCGCGGTGTAGATATTTCCATGTTTACACAGATAGCGGTGGAGATATTTCCCTGTTTATACACATACCGATGTAGATATTTCCATGTTTATGCAGATAGCGGTGTAGATATTTCCATGTTTATAGAGATAGTGGTGTAGATATTTCCATCTTTGTAGAGATAGCGGTGTAGGTATTTCCATGTTTATACAGATCGCGGTGTAGATATTTCCATGTTTATACAGATAGCGGTGTAGATATTTCCATGTTTATACAGATAGCAGTGTAGATATTTCCATGTATATACAGATAGCGGTGTAGGTATTTCCATGTTTATAGACATAGCGGTGTAGGTATTTCCATGTTTATATAGATGGCGTTGTAGATATTTCCATGTTTATACCGATAGCGGTGTTGGTATTTCCACGTTTATACAGATAGCGATGTAGATATTTCCATGTTTATACAGCTCGCGGTGCAGATATTTATATCTTTATACAGATGGCATTGTAGATATTTCCTTATTCACACATACGGCGGTGTAGATGTTTCCATGTTTATACAGATGGCGGAGTAGTTAGTTCCATGTTTATGGAGACGGCAGTGTAGATATTTTCATGTTTATAGAGATGGCGGTGTAGATATTTCCATGTTTATAGAGATAGCAGTGTAGATATTTACATGTTTATACAGATGGCTGTGTAGATATTTCCATGTGTATACAGATGGCATTGTAGATATTTCCATGTTTATACAGATGACTGTATAGGTATTTCCATGTTTTTACAGATGGCAGTGCAGATATTTCCATGTTTTTAGAGATAGCGGTGCAGATATTTCCATGTTTGTACAGATGGCGCTGATGATATTTCCATCTATACACAGATGGCCGTGTAGATATTTCCATGTTTATACAGACGGCGGTGTAGATATTTCCATGGACATGCAGATGGCGGTGTAGATATTTCCATGTTTATACAGATAACGCTGTAGATATTTCCATGTTTACACAGATGGTGGTGTAGATATTTCCATGTTTATACAAATCGTGGTGTAGATATTTCCATGTTTATACAGATCGCGGTGTAGATATTTCCATGTTTATACAGATCGCGGTGTAGATATTTCGATGTTTATACAGATCGCGGTGTAGATATTTCCATGTTTATACAGATAGCGGTGTAGAAATTTCCATGTTTTTACAGATATCAGTGTAGGTTTTCCATGTTTACACAGATTGCGGTGTAGATATTTCCATCTTTCTACAGATGGCATTGTACATATTTCCATGGTTATACAGATGGCGGTGTAGATATTTCCATGTTTATATAGATGGTGGTGTAGATATTACCATGTTTATACAGATAGCGGTGTAGATACTTCCATGTTTATACAGATCGTGGTGAAGATATTTCCATGTTTATGCAGATCGCGGTGCAGATATTTCCATGTTTATACAGATCGCGATGCAGATATTTCCATGTTTATGCAGATCGCGGTGTAGATATTTCCATGTTTATACAGATCGCGGTGTAGATATTTCCATGTTTACACAGATAGCGGTGGAGATATTTCCCTGTTTATACAAATACCGATGTAGATATTTCCATGTTTATGCAGATAACGGTGTAGATATTTCCATGTTTATAGAGATAGCGGTGTAGATATTTCTATCTTTATACAGATAGCGGTGTAGATATTTCCATGTTTATACAGATCGCGGTGTAGATATTTCCATGTTTATACAGATAGCGGTGTAGATATTTCCATGTTTATAGAGATAGCGGTGTAGGTATTTCCATGTTTATAGACATAGCGGTGTAGATATTTCCATGTTTATATAGATGGCGTTGTAGATATTTCCATGTTTATACCGATAGCGGTGTTGGTATTTCCACGTTTATACAGATAGCGATGTAGATATTTCCATGTTTATACAGCTCACGTTGCAGATATTTATATCTTTATACAGATGGCATTGTAGATATTTCCTTATTCACACATACGGCGGCGTAGATGTTTCCATGTTTATACAGATGGCGGAGTAGTTAGTTCCATGTTTATGGAGATGGCAGTGTAGATATTTTCATGTTTATAGAGATGGCGGTGTAGATATTTCTATGTTTATAGAGATAGCAGTGTAGATATTTACATGTTTATACAGATGGCTGTGTAGATATTTCCATGTGTATACAGATGGCATTGTAGATATTTCCATGTTTATACAGATGACTGTAGAGGTATTTCCATGTTTTTACAGATGGCAGTGCAGATATTTCCATGTTTATAGAGATAGCGGTGCAGATATTTCCATGTTTGTACAGATGGCGGTGATGATATTTCCATCTATACACAGATGGCCGTGTAGATATTTCCATGTTTATACAGACGGCGGCGTAGATATTTCCATGCACACGCAGATGGCGGTGTAGATATTTCCATGTTTATACAGATAACGGTGTAGATATTTCCATGTTTACACAGATGGTTGTGTAGACATTTCCATGTTTATACAGATCGCGGTGTAGATATTTCCATGTTTATTCAGATCGCGGTGTAGATATTTCCACGTTTATAGAGATCGCGGTGTAGATATTTCCATGTTTATACAGATAGCGGTGTAGATATTTCCATGTTTTTACAGATATCAGTGTAGATTTTCCATGTTTACACAAATTGCGGTGTAGATATTTCCATCTTTCTACAGATGGCATTGTAGATATTTCCATGTTTATACAGATGGCGGTGTAGCTATTTCCATGTTTATATAGATGGTGGTGTAGATATTACCATGTTTATACAGATAGCGGTGTAGATACTTCCATGTTTATACAGATCGAGGTGAAGATATTTCCATGTTTATGCAGATCGCGGTGTAGATATTTCCATGTTTATACAGATCGCGATGCAGATATTTCCATGTTTATGCAGATCTCGGTGTAGATATTTCCATGTTTATACAGATCGCAGTGTAGATATTTCCATGTTTACACAGATAGCGGTGGAGATATTTCCCTGTTTATACAAATACCGATGTAGATATTTCCATGTTTATGCAGATAGCGGTGTAGATATTTCCATGTTTATAGAGATAGTGGTGTAGATATTTCCATCTTTATGGAGATAGCGGTGTAGATATTTCCATGTTTATACAGATCGCGGTGTAGATATTCCCATGTTTATACAGATAGCGGTGTAGATATTTCCATGTTTATACAGATAGCGGTGTAGATATTTCCATGTTTATAGAGATAGCGGTGTAGGTATTTCCATGTTTATAGACATAGCGGTGTAGATATTTCCATGTTTATATAGATGGCGTTGTAGATATTTCCATGTTTATACCGATAGCGGTGTTGGTATTTCCACGTTTATACAGATAGCGATGTAGATATTTCCATGTTTATACAGCTCGTGGTGCAGATATTTATATCTTTATACAGATGGCATTGTAGATATTTCCTTATTCACACATACGGCGGTGTAGATGTTTCCATGTTTATACAGATGGCGGAGTAGTTAGTTCCATGTTTATGGAGATGGCAGTGTAGATATTTTCATGTTTATAGAGATGGCGGTGTAGATATTTCCATGTTTATAGAGATAGCAGTGTAGATATTTACATGTTTATACAGATGGCTGTGTAGATATTTCCATGTGTATACAGATGGCATTGTAGATACTTCCATGTTTATACAGATGACTGTAGAGGTATTTCCATGTTTTTACAGATGGCAGTGCAGATATTTCCATGTTTATAGAGATAGCGGTGCAGATAGTTCCATGTTTGTACAGATGGCGGTGACGATATTTCCATCTATACACAGATGGCCGTGTAGATATTTCCATGTTTATACAGACGGCGGCATAGATATTTCCATGCACACGCAGATGGCGGTGTAGATATTTCCATGTTTATACAGATAACGGTGTAGATATTTCCATGTTTACACAGATGGTGGTGTAGACATTTCCATGTTTATACAGATCGCGGTGTAGATATTTCCATGTTTATACAGATCGCGGTGTAGATATTTCCATGTTTATACAGATCGCGGTGTAGATATTTCCATGTTTATACAGATAGCGGTGTAGATATTTCCATGTTTTTACAGATATCAGTGTAGATTTTCCATGTTTACACAGATTGCGGTGTAGATATTTCTATCTTTCTACAGATGGCATTATAGATATTTCCATGTTTATACAGATGGCGGTGTAGCTATTTCCATGTTTATATAGATGGTAGTGTAGATATTACCATGTTTATACAGATAGCGGTGTAGATACTTCCATGTTTATACAGATCGAGGTGAAGATATTTCCATGTTTATGCAGATCGCGGGGTAGATATTTCCATGTTTATACAGATCGCGATGCAGATATTTCCATGTTTATGCAGATCTCGGTGTAGATATTTCCATGTTTATACAGATAGCGGTGTAGATATTTCCATGTTTACACAGATAGCGGTGGAGATATTTCCCTGTTTATACAAATACCGATGTAGATATTTCCATGTTTATGCAGATAGCGGTGTAGATATTTCCATGTTTATAGAGATAGTGGTGTAGATATTTCCATCTTTATAGAGATAGCGGTGTAGATATTTCCATGTTTATACAGATCGCGGTGTAGATATTTCCATGTTTATAGAGATAGCGGTGTAGGTATTTCCATGTTTATAGACATAGCGGTGTAGATATTTCCATGTTTATATAGATGGCGTTGTAGATATTTCCATGTTTATACCGATAGCGGTGTTGGTATTTCCACGTTTATACAGATAGCGATGTAGATATTTCCATGTTTATACAGCTCGTGGTGCAGATATTTATATCTTTATACAGATGGCATTGTAGATATTTCCTTATTCACACATACGGCGGTGTAGATGTTTCCATGTTTATACAGATGGCGGAGTAGTTAGTTCCATGTTTATGGAGATGGCAGTGTAGATATTTTCATGTTTATAGAGATGGCGGTGTAGATATTTCCATGTTTATAGAGATAGCAGTGTAGATATTTACATGTTTATACAGATGGCTGTGTAGATATTTCCATGTGTATACAGATGGCATTGTAGATATTTCCATGTTTATACAGATGACTGTATAGGTATTTCCATGTTTTTACAGATGGCAGTGCAGATATTTCCATGTTTATAGAGATAGCGGTGCAGATATTTCCATGTTTGTACAGATGGCGGTGATGATATTTCCATCTATACACAGATGGCCGTGTAGATATTTCCATGTTTATACAGACGGCGGCGTAGATATTTCCATGGACATGCAGATGGCGGTGTAGATATTTCCATGTTTATACAGATAACGGTGTAGATATTTCCATGTTTACACAGATGGTGGTGTAGATATTTCCATGTTTATACAGATCACGGTGTAGATATTTCCATGTTTATACAGATCACGGTGTAGATATTTCCATGTTTATACAGATAGCGGTGAAGGTATTTCCATGTTTTTACAGATATCAGTGTAGATTTTCCATGTTTACACAGATTGCGGTGTAGATATTTCCATCTTTCTACAGATGGCATTGTAGATATTTCCATGTTTATACAGATGGCAGTGTAGATATTTCCATGTTTATATATATGGTGGTGTAGATATTACCATGTTTATACAGATAGCGGTGTAGATACTTCCATGTTTATACAGATCGTGGTGAAGATATTTCCATGTTTATGCAGATCGCGGTGTAGATATTTCCATGTTTATACAGATCGCGATGCAGATATTTCCATGTTTATGCAGATCTCGGTGTAGATATTTCCATGTTTATTCAGATCACGGTGTAGATATTTCCATGTTTACACACATAGCGGTGGAGATATTTCCCTGTTTATAAAAATACCGATGTAGATATTTCCTTGTTTATGCAGATAGCGGTGTAGATATTTCCATGTTTATAGAGATAGCGGTGTAGATATTTCCATCTTTATACAGATAGCGGTGTAGATATTTCCATGTTTATAGAGATAGCGGTGTAGATATTTCCATCTTTATACAGATAGCGGTGTAGATATTTCCATGTTTATACCGATAGCGATGTAGATATTTCCATGTTTATACAGCTCACGGTGCAGATATTTATATCTTTATACAGATGGCATTGTAGATATTTCCTTATTCACACATACGGCGGTGTAGATGTTTCCATGTTTATACAGATAACAGTGTAGTTATTTCCATGTTTACACAGATGGTGGTGTAGATATTTCCATGTTTATACAGATCGTGGTGTAGATATTTCCATGTTTATACAGATCGCGGTGTAGATATTTCCATGTTTATACAGATCGCGGTGTAGATATTTCCATGTTTATACAGATCGCGGTGTAGATATTTCCATGTTTATACAGATAGCAGTGTAGATATTTCCATGTTTTTACAGATATCAGTGTAGGTTTTCCATGTTTACACAGATTGCGGTGTAGATATTTCCATCTTTCTACAGATGGCATTGTAGATATTTCCATGTTTATACAGATGGCGGTGTAGATATTTCCATGTTTATATAGATGGTGGTGTAGATATTACCATGTTTATACAGATAGCGGTGTAGATACTTCCATGTTTATACAGATCGTGGTGAAGATATTTCCATGTTTATGCAGATCGCGGTGTAGATATTTCCATGTTTATACAGATCGTGATGCAGATATTTCCATGTTTATGCAGATCGCGGTGTAGATATTTCCATGTTTATACAGATCGCGGTGTAGATATTTCCATGTTTACACAGATAGCGGTGGAGATATTTCCCTGTTTATACAAATACCGATGTAGATATTTCCATGTTTATGCAGATAGCGGTGTAGATATTTCCATGTTTATAGAGATAGCGGTGTAGATATTTCCATCTTTATACAGATAGCGGTGTAGATATTTCCATGTTTATACAGATCGCAGTGTAGATATTTCCATGTTTATACAGATAGCGGTGTAGATATTTCCATGTTTATACCGATAGCGGTGTAGATATTTCCATGTTTATAGAGATAGCGGTGTAGGTATTTCCATGTTTATAGACATAGCAGTGTAGGTATTTCCATGTTTATATAGATGGCGTTGTAGATATTTCCATGTTTATACCGATAGCGGTGTTGGTATTTCCACGTTTATACAGATAGCGATGTAGATATTTCCATGTTTATACAGCTCGCGGTGCAGATATTTATATCTTTATACAGATGCCATTGTAGATATTTCCTTATTCACACATACGGCGGTGTAGATGTTTCCATGTTTATACAGATGGCGGAGTAGTTAGTTCCATGTTTATGGAGATGGCAGTGTAGATATTTTCATGTTTATAGAGATGGCGGTGTAGATATTTCCATGTTTATAGAGATAGCAGTGTAGATATTTACATGTTTATACAGATGGCTGTGTAGATATTTCCATGTGTATACAGATGGCATTGTAGATATTTCCATGTTTATACAGATGACTGTATAGGTATTTCCATGTTTTTACAGATGGCAGTGCAGATATTTCCATGTTTATAGAGATAGGGGTGCAGATATTTCCATGTTTGTACAGATGGAGCTGATGATATTTCCATCTATACACAGATGGCCGTGTAGATATTTCCATGTTTATACAGACGGCGCTGTAGACGTTTCCATGGACATGCAGATGGCGGTGTAGATATTTCCATGTTTATACAGATAACGCTGTAGATATTTCCATGTTTACACAGATGGTGGTGTAGATATTTCCATGTTTATACAGATCGTGGTGTAGATATTTCCATGTTTATACAGATCGCGGTGTAGATATTTCCATGTTTATACAGATCGCAGTGTAGATATTTCCATGTTTATACAGATCGCGGTGTAGATATTTCCATGTTTATACAGATAGCGGTGTAGAAATTTCCATGTTTTTACAGATATCAGTGTAGGTTTTCCATGTTTACACAGATTGCGGTGTAGATATTTCCATCTTTCTACAGATGGCATTGTAGATATTTCCATGTTTATACAGATGGCGGTGTAGATATTTCCATGTTTATATAGATGGTGGTGTAGATATTACCATGTTTATACAGATAGCGGTGTAGATACTTCCATGTTTATACAGATCGTGGTGAAGTTATTTCCATGTTTATGCAGATCGTGGTGTAGATATTTCCATGTTTATACAGACCGCGATGCAGATATTTCCATGTTTATGCAGATCGCGGTGTAGATATTTCCATGTTTATACAGATCGCGGTGTAGATATTTCCATGTTTACACAGATAGCGGTGGAGATATTTCCCTGTTTATGCAAATACCGATGTAGATATTTCCATGTTTATGCAGATAGCGGTGTAGATATTTCCATGTTTATAGAGATAGCGGTGTAGATATTTCCATCTTTATAGAGATAGCGGTGTAGGTATTTCCATGTTTATACAGATCGCGGTGTAGATATTTCCATGTTTATACAGATAGCGGTGTAGATATTTCCATGTTTATACAGATAGCGGTGTAGATATTTCCATGTTTATAGAGATAGCGGTGTAGGTATTTCCATGTTTATAGACATAGCGGTGTAGGTATTTCCATGTTTATATAGATGGCGTTGTAGATATTTCCATGTTTATACCGATAGCGGTGTTGGTATTTCCACGTTTATACAGATAGCGATGTAGATATTTCCATGTTTATACAGCTCGCGGTGCATATATTTATATCTTTATACAGATGGCATTGTAGATATTTCCTTATTCACACATACGGCGGTGTAGATGTTTCCATGTTTATACAGATGGCGGAGTAGTTAGTTCCATGTTTATGGAGATGGCAGTGTAGATATTTTCATGTTTATAGAGATGGCGGTGTAGATATTTCCATGTTTATAGAGATAGCAGTGTAGATATTTACATGTTTATACAGATGGCTGTGTAGATATTTCCATGTGTATACAGATGGCATTGTAGATATTTCCATGTTTATACAGATGACTGTAGAGGTATTTCCATGTTTTTACAGATGGCAGTGCAGATATTTCCATGTTTATAGAGATAGCGGTGCAGATATTTCCATGTTTGTACAGATGGCGCTGATGATATTTCCATCTATACACAGATGGCCGTGTAGATATTTCCATGTTTATACAGACGGCGGTGTAGATATTTCCATGGACATGCAGATGGCGGTGTAGATATTTCCATGTTTATACAGATAACGCTGTAGATATTTCCATGTTTACACAGATGGTGGTGTAGATATTTCCATGTTTATACAGATCGTGGTGTAGATATTTCCATGTTTATACAGATCGCGGTGTAGATATTTCCATGTTTATACAGATCGCGGTGTAGATATTTCCATGTTTATACAGATCGCGGTGTAGATATTTCCATGTTTATACAGATAGCGGTGTAGAAATTTCCATGTTTTTACAGATAGCAGTGTAGGTTTTCCATGTTTACACAGATTGCGGTGTAGATATTTCCATCTTTCTACAGATGGCATTGTAGATATTTCCATGGTTATACAGATGGCGGTGTAGATATTTCCATGTTTATATAGATGGTGGTGTAGATATTACCATGTTTATACAGATAGCGGTGTAGATACTTCCATGTTTATACAGATCGTCGTGAAGATATTTCCATGTTTATGCAGATCGCGGTGTAGATATTTCCATGTTTATGCAGATTGCGATGCAGATATTTCCATGTTTATGCAGATCGCGGTGTAGATATTTCCATGTTTATACAGATCGCGGTGTAGATATTTCCATGTTTACACAGATAGCGGTGGAGATATTTCCCTGTTTATACAAATACCGATGTAGATATTTCCATGTTTATGCAGATAGCGGTGTAGATATTTCCATGTTTATAGAGATAGTGGTGTAGATATTTCCATCTTTATAGAGATAGCGGTGTAGGTATTTCCATGTTTATACAGATCGCGGTGTAGATATTTCCATCTTCATACAGATAGCGGTGTAGATATTTCCATGTTTATACAGATAGCAGTGTAGATATTTCCATGTATATAGAGTTAGCGGTGTAGGTATTTCCATCTTTATAGACATAGCGGTGTAGGTATCTCCATGTTCATATAGATGGCGTTGTAGATATTTCCATGTTTATACCGATAGCGGTGTTGGTATTTCCACGTTTATAAAGATAGCGATGTAGATATTTCCATGTTTATACAGCTCGCGGTGCAGATATTTATATCTTTATACAGATGGCATTGTAGATATTTCCATGTTTATACAGATGACTGTATAGGTATTTCCATGTTTTTACAGATGGCAGTGCAGATATTTCCATGTTTATAGAGATAGCGGTGCAGATATTTCCATGTTTCTACAGATGGCGCTGATGATATTTCCATCTATACACAGATGGCCGTGTAGATATTTCCATGTTTATACAGACGGCGGTGTAGATATTTCCATGGACATGCAGATGGCGGTGTAGATATTTCCATGTTTATAAAGATAACGCTGTAGATATTTCCATGTTTACACAGATGGTGGTGTAGATATTTCCATGTTTATACAGATCGTGGTGTAGATATTTCCATGTTTATACAGATCGCGGTGTAGATATTTCCATGTTTATACAGATCGCGGTGTAGATATTTCCATGTTTACACAGATCGCGGTGTAGATATTTCCATGTTTATACAGATAGCGGTGTAGAAATTTCCATGTTTTTACAGATAGCAGTGTAGGTTTTCCATGTTTACACAGATTGCGGTGTAGATATTTCCATCTTTCTACAGATGGCATTGTAGATATTTCCATGGTTATACAGATGGCGGTGTAGATATTTCCATGTTTATATAGATGGTGGTGTAGATATTACCATGTTTATACAGATAGCGGTGTAGATACTTCCATGTTTATACAGATCGTGGTGAAGATATTTCCATGTTTATGCAGATCGCGGTGTAGATATTTCCATGTTTATACAGATTGCGATGCAGATATTTCCATGTTTATGCAGATCGCGGTGTAGATATTTCCATGTTTATACAGATCGCGGTGTAGATATTTCCATGTTTACACAGATAGCGGTGGAGATATTTCCCTGTTTATACAAATACCGATGTAGATATTTCCATGTTTATGCAGATAGCGGTGTAGATATTTCCATGTTTATAGAGATAGCGGTGTAGATATTTCCATCTTTATACAGATAGCGGTGTAGATATTTCCATGTTTATACAGATCGCGGTGTAGATATTTCCATGTTTATACAGATAGCGGTGTAGATATTTCCATGTTTATACCGATAGCGGTGTAGATATTTCCATGTTTATAGAGATAGCAGTGTAGGTATTTCCATGTTTATAGACATAGCGGTGTAGATATTTCCATGTTTATATAGATGGCGTTGTAGATATTTCCATGTTTATACCGATAGCGGTGTTGGTATTTCCACGTTTATACAGATAGCGATGTAGATATTTCCATGTTTATACAGCTCGCGGTGCAGATATTTATATCTTTATACAGATGGCATTGTAGATATTTCCTTATTCACACATACGGCGGTGTAGATGTTTCCATGTTTATACAGATGGCGGAGTAGTTAGTTCCATGTTTATGGAGACGGCAGTGTAGATATTTTCATGTTTATAGAGATGGCGGTGTAGATATTTCCATGTTTATAGAGATAGCAGTGTAGATATTTACATGTTTATACAGATGGCTGTGTAGATATTTCCATGTGTATACAGATGGCATTGTAGATATTTCCATGTTTATACAGATGACTGTATAGGTATTTCCATGTTTTTACAGATGGCAGTGCAGATATTTCCATGTTTATAGAGATAGCGGTGCAGATATTTCCATGTTTGTACAGATGGCGCTGATGATATTTCCATCTATACACAGATGGCCGTGTAGATATTTCCATGTTTATACAGACGGCGGTGTAGATATTTCCATGGACATGCAGATGGCGGTGTAGATATTTCCATGTTTATACAGATAACGCTGTAGATATTTCCATGTTTACACAGATGGTGGTGTAGATATTTCCATGTTTATACAGATCGTGGTGTAGATATTTCCATGTTTATACAGATCGCGGTGTAGATATTTCCATGTTTATACAGATCGCAGTGTAGATATTTCCATGTTTATACAGATCGCGGTGTAGATATTTCCATGTTTATACAGATAGCGGTGTAGAAATTTCCATGTTTTTACAGATATCAGTGTAGGTTTTCCATGTTTACACAGATTGCGGTGTAGATATTTCCATCTTTCTACAGATGGCATTGTAGATATTTCCATGTTTATACAGATGGCGGTGTAGATATTTCCATGTTTATATAGATGGTGGTGTAGATATTACCATGTTTATACAGATAGCGGTGTAGATACTTCCATGTTTATACAGATCGTGGTGAAGTTATTTCCATGTTTATGCAGATCGTGGTGTAGATATTTCCATGTTTATACAGACCGCGATGCAGATATTTCCATGTTTATGCAGATCGCGGTGTAGATATTTCCATGTTTATACAGATCGCGGTGTAGATATTTCCATGTTTACACAGATAGCGGTGGAGATATTTCCCTGTTTATGCAAATACCGATGTAGATATTTCCATGTTTATGCAGATAGCGGTGTAGATATTTCCATGTTTATAGAGATAGCGGTGTAGATATTTCCATCTTTATAGAGATAGCGGTGTAGGTATTTCCATGTTTATACAGATCGCGGTGTAGATATTTCCATGTTTATACAGATAGCGGTGTAGATATTTCCATGTTTATACAGATAGCGGTGTAGATATTTCCATGTTTATAGAGATAGCGGTGTAGGTATTTCCATGTTTATAGACATAGCGGTGTAGGTATTTCCATGTTTATATACATGGCGTTGTAGATATTTCCATGTTTATACCGATAGCGGTGTTGGTATTTCCACGTTTATACAGATAGCGATGTAGATATTTCCATGTTTATACAGCTCGCGGTGCAGATATTTATATCTTTATACAGATGGCATTGTAGATATATCCTTATTCACACATACGGCGGTGTAGATGTTTCCATGTTTATACAGATGGCGGAGTAGTTAGTTCCATGTTTATGGAGATGGCAGTGTAGATATTTTCATGTTTATAGAGATGGCGGTGTAGATATTTCCATGTTTATAGAGATAGCAGTGTAGATATTTACATGTTTATACAGATGGCTGTGTAGATATTTCCATGTGTATACAGATGGCATTGTAGATATTTCCATGTTTATACAGATGACTGTAGAGGTATTTCCATGTTTTTACAGATGGCAGTGCAGATATTTCCATGTTTATAGAGATAGCGGTGCAGATATTTCCATGTTTGTACAGATGGCGCTGATGATATTTCCATCTATACACAGATGGCCGTGTAGATATTTCCATGTTTATACAGACGGCGGTGTAGATATTTCCATGGACATGCAGATGGCGGTGTAGATATTTCCATGTTTATACAGATAACGCTGTAGATATTTCCATGTTTACACAGATGGTGGTGTAGATATTTCCATGTTTATACAGATCGTGGTGTAGATATTTCCATGTTTATACAGATCGCGGTGTAGATATTTCCATGTTTATACAGATCGCGGTGTAGATATTTCCATGTTTATACAGATCGCGGTGTAGATATTTCCATGTTTATACAGATAGCGGTGTAGAAATTTCCATGTTTTTACAGATAGCAGTGTAGGTTTTCCATGTTTACACAGATTGCGGTGTAGATATTTCCATCTTTCTACAGATGGCATTGTAGATATTTCCATGGTTATACAGATGGCGGTGTAGATATTTCCATGTTTATATAGATGGTGGTGTAGATATTACCATGTTTATACAGATAGCGGTGTAGATACTTCCATGTTTATACAGATCGTGGTGAAGATATTTCCATGTTTATGCAGATCGCGGTGTAGATATTTCCATGTTTATACAGATTGCGATGCAGGTATTTCCATGTTTATGCAGATCGCGGTGTAGATATTTCCATGTTTATACAGATCGCGGTGTAGATATTTCCATGTTTACACAGATAGCGGTGGAGATATTTCCCTGTTTATACAAATACCGATGTAGATATTTCCATGTTTATGCAGATAGCGGTGTAGATATTTCCATGTTTATAGAGATAGTGGTGTAGATATTTCCATCTTTATAGAGATAGCGGTGTAGGTATTTCCATGTTTATACAGATCGCGGTGTAGATATTTCCATCTTCATACAGATAGCGGTGTAGATATTTCCATGTTTATACAGATAGCAGTGTAGATATTTCCATGTATATAGAGTTAGCGGTGTAGGTATTTCCATCTTTATAGACATAGCGGTGTAGGTATCTCCATGTTCATATAGATGGCGTTGTAGATATTTCCATGTTTATACCGATAGCGGTGTTGGTATTTCCACGTTTATAAAGATAGCGATGTAGATATTTCCATGTTTATACAGCTCGCGGTGCAGATATTTATATCTTTATACAGATGGCATTGTAGATATTTCCATGTTTATACAGATGACTGTATAGGTATTTCCATGTTTTTACAGATGGCAGTGCAGATATTTCCATGTTTATAGAGATAGCGGTGCAGATATTTCCATGTTTCTACAGATGGCGCTGATGATATTTCCATCTATACACAGATGGCCGTGTAGATATTTCCATGTTTATACAGACGGCGGTGTAGATATTTCCATGGACATGCAGATGGCGGTGTAGATATTTCCATGTTTATACAGATAACGCTGTAGATATTTCCATGTTTACACAGATGGTGGTGTAGATATTTCCATGTTTATACAGATCGTGGTGTAGATATTTCCATGTTTATACAGATCGCGGTGTAGATATTTCCATGTTTATACAGATCGCGGTGTAGATATTTCCATGTTTACACAGATCGCGGTGTAGATATTTCCATGTTTATACAGATAGCGGTGTAGAAATTTCCATGTTTTTACAGATAGCAGTGTAGGTTTTCCATGTTTACACAGATTGCGGTGTAGATATTTCCATCTTTCTACAGATGGCATTGTAGATATTTCCATGGTTATACAGATGGCGGTGTAGATATTTCCATGTTTATATAGATGGTGGTGTAGATATTACCATGTTTATACAGATAGCGGTGTAGATACTTCCATGTTTATACAGATCGTGGTGAAGATATTTCCATGTTTATGCAGATCGCGGTGTAGATATTTCCATGTTTATACAGATTGCGATGCAGATATTTCCATGTTTACGCAGATCGCGGTGTAGATATTTCCATGTTTATACAGATCGCGGTGTAGATATTTCCATGTTTACACAGATAGCGGTGGAGATATTTCCCTGTTTATACAAATACCGATGTAGATATTTCCATGTTTATGCAGATAGCGGTGTAGATATTTCCATGTTTATAGAGATAGCGGTGTAGATATTTCCATCTTTATACAGATAGCGGTGTAGATATTTCCATGTTTATACAGATCGCGGTGTAGATATTTCCATGTTTATACAGATAGCGGTGTAGATATTTCCATGTTTATACCGATAGCGGTGTAGATATTTCCATGTTTATAGAGATAGCAGTGTAGGTATTTCCATGTTTATAGACATAGCGGTGTAGATATTTCCATGTTTATATAGATGGCGTTGTAGATATTTCCATGTTTATACCGATAGCGGTGTTGGTATTTCCACGTTTATACAGATAGCGATGTAGATATTTCCATGTTTATACAGCTCGCGGTGCAGAAATTTATATCTTTATACAGATGGCATTGTAGATATTTCCTTATTCACACATACGGCGGTGTAGATGTTTCCATGTTTATACAGATGGCGGAGTAGTTAGTTCCATGTTTATGGAGACGGCAGTGTAGATATTTTCATGTTTATAGAGATGGCGGTGTAGATATTTCCATGTTTATAGAGATAGCTGTGTAGATATTTACATGTTTATACAGATGGCTGTGTAGATATTTCCATGTGTATACAGATGGCATTGTAGATATTTCCATGTTTATACAGATGACTGTATAGGTATTTCCATGTTTTTACAGATGGCAGTGCAGATATTTCCATGTTTATAGAGATAGGGGTGCAGATATTTCCATGTTTGTACAGATGTCGCTGATGATATTTCCATCTATACACAGAAGGCCGTGTAGATATTACCATGTTTGTACAGACGGCGCTGTGGATATTTCCATGGACATGCAGATGGCGGTGTAGATATTTCCATGTTTATACAGATAACGCTGTAGATATTTCCATGTTTACACAGATGGTGGTGTAGATATTTCCATGTTTATACAGATCGTGGTGTAGATATTTCCATGTTTATACAGATCGCGGTGTAGATATTTCCATGTTAATACAGATTGCGGTGTAGATATTTCCATGTTTATACAGATTGCGGTGTAGATATTTCCATGTTTATACAGATAGCGGTGTAGAAATTTCCATGTTTTTACAGATATCAGTGTAGGTTTTCGATGTTTACACAGATTGCGGTGTAGATATTTCCATCTTTCTACAGATGGCATTGTAGATATTTCCATGTTTATACAGATGGCGGTGTAGATATTTCCATGTTTATATAGATGGTGGTGTAGATATTACCATGTTTATACAGATAGCGGTGTAGATACTTCCATGTTAATACAGATCGTGGTGAAGATATTTCCATGTTTATGCAGATCGTGGTATAGATATTTCCATGTTTATACAGACCGCGATGCAGATATTTCCATGTTTATGCAGATCGCGGTGTAGATATTTCCATGTTTATACAGATCGCGGTGTAGATATTTCCATGTTTACACAGATAGCGGTGGAGATATTTCCCTGTTTATACACATACCGATGTAGATATTTCCATGTTTATGCAGATAGCGGTGTAGATATTTCCATGTTTATAGAGATAGTGGTGTAGATATTTCCATCTTTGTAGAGATAGCGGTGTAGGTATTTCCATGTTTATACAGATCGCGGTGTAGATATTTCCATGTTTATACAGATAGCGGTGTAGATATTTCCATGTTTATACAGATAGCAGTGTAGATATTTCCATGTATATACAGATAGCGGTGTAGGTATTTCCATGTTTATAGACATAGCGGTGTAGGTATTTCCATGTTTATATAGATGGCGTTGTAGATATTTCCATGTTTATACCGATAGCGGTGTTGGTATTTCCACGTTTATACAGATAGCGATGTAGATATTTCCATGTTTATACAGCTCGCGGTGCAGATATTTATATCTTTATACAGATGGCATTGTAGATATTTCCTTATTCACACATACGGCGGTGTAGATGTTTCCATGTTTATACAGATGGCGGAGTAGTTAGTTCCATGTTTATGGAGACGGCAGTGTAGATATTTTCATGTTTATAGAGATGGCGGTGTAGATATTTCCATGTTTATAGAGATAGCAGTGTAGATATTTACATGTTTATACAGATGGCTGTGTAGATATTTCCATGTGTATACAGATGGCATTGTAGATATTTCCATGTTTATACAGATGACTGTATAGGTATTTCCATGTTTTTACAGATGGCAGTGCAGATATTTCCATGTTTATAGAGATAGCGGTGCAGATATTTCCATGTTTGTACAGATGGCGCTGATGATATTTCCATCTATACACAGATGGCCGTGTAGATATTTCCATGTTTATACAGATGGCGGTGTAGATATTTCCATGGACATGCAGATGGCGGTGTAGATATTTCCATGTTTATACAGATAACGCTGTAGATATTTCCATGTTTACACAGATGGTGGTGTAGATATTTCCATGTTTATACAAATCGTGGTGTAGATATTTCCATGTTTATACAGATCGCGGTGTAGATATTTCCATGTTTATACAGATCGCGGTGTAGATATTTCGATGTTTATACAGATCGCGGTGTAGATATTTCCATGTTTATACAGATAGCGGTGTAGAAATTTCCATGTTTTTACAGATATCAGTGTAGGTTTTCCATGTTTACACAGATTGCGGTGTAGATATTTCCATCTTTCTACAGATGGCATTGTACATATTTCCATGGTTATACAGATGGCGGTGTAGATATTTCCATGTTTATATAGATGGTGGTGTAGATATTACCATGTTTATACAGATAGCGGTGTAGATACTTCCATGTTTATACAGATCGTGGTGAAGATATTTCCATGTTTATGCAGATCGCGGTGCAGATATTTCCATGTTTATACAGATCGCGATGCAGATATTTCCATGTTTATGCAGATCGCGGTGTAGATATTTCCATGTTTATACAGATCGCGGTGTAGATATTTCCATGTTTACACAGATAGCGGTGGAGATATTTCCCTGTTTATACAAATACCGATGTAGATATTTCCATGTTTATGCAGATAACGGTGTAGATATTTCCATGTTTATAGAGATAGCGGTGTAGATATTTCTATCTTTATACAGATAGCGGTGTAGATATTTCCATGTTTATACAGATCGCGGTGTAGATATTTCCATGTTTATACAGATAGCGGTGTAGATATTTCCATGTTTTTACAGATATCAGTGTAGATTTTCCATGTTTACACAAATTGCGGTGTAGATATTTCCATCTTTCTACAGATGGCATTGTAGATATTTCCATGTTTATACAGATGGCGGTGTAGCTATTTCCATGTTTATATAGATGGTGGTGTAGATATTACCATGTTTATACAGATAGCGGTGTAGATACTTCCATGTTTATACAGATCGAGGTGAAGATATTTCCATGTTTATGCAGATCGCGGTGTAGATATTTCCATGTTTATACAGATCGCGATGCAGATATTTCCATGTTTATGCAGATCTCGGTGTAGATATTTCCATGTTTATACAGATCGCAGTGTAGATATTTCCATGTTTACACAGATAGCGGTGGAGATATTTCCCTGTTTATACAAATACCGATGTAGATATTTCCATGTTTATGCAGATAGCGTTGTAGATATTTCCATGTTTATAGAGATAGTGGTGTAGATATTTCCATCTTTATGGAGATAGCGGTGTAGATATTTCCATGTTTATACAGATCGCGGTGTAGATATTCCCATGTTTATACAGATAGCGGTGTAGATATTTCCATGTTTATACAGATAGCGGTGTAGATATTTCCATGTTTATAGAGATAGCGGTGTAGGTATTTCCATGTTTATAGACATAGCGGTGTAGATATTTCCATGTTTATATAGATGGCGTTGTAGATATTTCCATGTTTATACCGATAGCGGTGTTGGTATTTCCACGTTTATACAGATAGCGATGTAGATATTTCCATGTTTATACAGCTCGCGGTGCAGATATTTATATCTTTATACAGATGGCATTGTAGATATTTCCTTATTCACACATACGGCGGTGTAGATGTTTCCATGTTTATACAGATGGCGGAGTAGTTAGTTCCATGTTTATGGAGATGGCAGTGTAGATATTTTCATGTTTATAGAGATGGCGGTGTAGATATTTCCATGTTTATAGAGATAGCAGTGTAGATATTTACATGTTTATACAGATGGCTGTGTAGATATTTCCATGTGTATACAGATGGCATTGTAGATACTTCCATGTTTATACAGATGACTGTAGAGGTATTTCCATGTTTTTACAGATGGCAGTGCAGATATTTCCATGTTTATAGAGATAGCGGTGCAGATAGTTCCATGTTTGTACAGATGGCGGTGACGATATTTCCATCTATACACAGATGGCCGTGTAGATATTTCCATGTTTATACAGACGGCGGCATAGATATTTCCATGCACACGCAGATGGCGGTGTAGATATTTCCATGTTTATACAGATAACGGTGTAGATATTTCCATGTTTACACAGATGGTGGTGTAGACATTTCCATGTTTATACAGATCGCGGTGTAGATATTTCCATGTTTATACAGATCGCGGTGTAGATATTTCCATGTTTATACAGATCGCGGTGTAGATATTTCCATGTTTATACAGATAGCGGTGTAGATATTTCCATGTTTTTACAGATATCAGTGTAGATTTTCCATGTTTACACAGATTGCGGTGTAGATATTTCTATCTTTCTACAGATGGCATTATAGATATTTCCATGTTTATACAGATGGCGGTGTAGCTATTTCCATGTTTATATAGATGGTAGTGTAGATATTACCATGTTTATACAGATAGCGGTGTAGATACTTCCATGTTTATACAGATCGAGGTGAAGATATTTCCATGTTTATGCAGATCGCGGGGTAGATATTTCCATGTTTATACAGATCGCGATGCAGATATTTCCATGTTTATGCAGATCTCGGTGTAGATATTTCCATGTTTATACAGATAGCGGTGTAGATATTTCCATGTTTACACAGATAGCGGTGGAGATATTTCCCTGTTTATACAAATACCGATGTAGATATTTCCATGTTTATGCAGATAGCGGTGTAGATATTTCCATGTTTATAGAGATAGTGGTGTAGATATTTCCATCTTTATAGAGATAGCGGTGTAGATATTTCCATGTTTATACAGATCGCGGTGTAGATATTCCCATGTTTATACAGGTAGCGGTGTAGATATTTCCATGTTTATACAGATAGCGGTGTAGATATTTCCATGTTTATAGAGATAGCGGTGTAGGTATTTCCATGTTTATAGACATAGCGGTGTAGATATTTCCATGTTTATATAGATGGCGTTGTAGATATTTCCATGTTTATACCGATAGCGGTGTTGGTATTTCCACGTTTATACAGATA
Organism: Pan troglodytes; assembly: GCF_028858775.2. NCBI lineage: Eukaryota > Metazoa > Chordata > Mammalia > Primates > Hominidae > Pan > Pan troglodytes. The sequence goes on along the minus strand of NC_072418.2, from coordinate 1,158,779 downwards.
GCGATGTAGATATTTCCATGTTTATACAGCTCGTGGTGCAGATATTTATATCTTTATACAGATGGCATTGTAGATATTTCCTTATTCACACATACGGCGGTGTAGATGTTTCCATGTTTATACAGATGGCGGAGTAGTTAGTTCCATGTTTATGGAGATGGCAGTGTAGATATTTTCATGTTTATAGAGATGGCGGTGTAGATATTTCCATGTTTATAGAGATAACAGTGTAGATATTTACATGTTTATACCGATGGCTGTGTAGATATTTCCATGTGTATACAGATGGCATTGTAGATATTTCCATGTTTATACAGATGACTGTATAGGTATTTCCATGTTTTTACAGATGGCAGTGCAGATATTTCCATGTTTATAGAGATAGCGGTGCAGATATTTCCATGTTTGTACAGATGGCGGTGATGATATTTCCATCTATACACAGATGGCCGTGTAGATATTTCCATGTTTATACAGACGGCGGCGTAGATATTTCCATGGACATGCAGATGGCGGTGTAGATATTTCCATGTTTATACAGATAACGGTGTAGATATTTCCATGTTTACACAGATGGTGGTGTAGATATTTCCATGTTTATACAGATCACGGTGTAGATATTTCCATGTTTATACAGATCACGGTGTAGATATTTCCATGTTTATACAGATAGCGGTGAAGGTATTTCCATGTTTTTACAGATATCAGTGTAGATTTTCCATGTTTACACAGATTGCGGTGTAGATATTTCCATCTTTCTACAGATGGCATTGTAGATATTTCCATGTTTATACAGATGGCAGTGTAGATATTTCCATGTTTATATATATGGTGGTGTAGATATTACCATGTTTATACAGATAGCGGTGTAGATACTTCCATGTTTATACAGATCGTGGTGAAGATATTTCCATGTTTATGCAGATCGCGGTGTAGATATTTCCATGTTTATACAGATCGCGATGCAGATATTTCCATGTTTATGCAGATCTCGGTGTAGATATTTCCATGTTTATTCAGATCACGGTGTAGATATTTCCATGTTTACACACATAGCGGTGGAGATATTTCCCTGTTTATAAAAATACCGATGTAGATATTTCCTTGTTTATGCAGATAGCGGTGTAGATATTTACATGTTTATAGAGATAGCGGTGTAGATATTTCCATCTTTATACAGATAGCGGTGTAGATATTTCCATGTTTATACAGATCGCGGTGTAGATATTTCCATGTTTATACAGATAGCGGTGTAGATATTTCCATGTTTATACCGATAGCGGTGTAGATATTTCCATGTTTATACCGATAGCGGTGTAGTTATTTCCATGTTTATAGACATAGCGGTGTAGATATTTCCATGTTTATATAGATGGCGTTGTGGATATTTCCATGTTTATACCGATAGCGGTGTTGGTATTTCCACGTTTATACAGATAGCGATGTAGATATTTCCATGTTTATACAGCTCACGGTGCAGATATTTATATCTTTATACAGATGGCATTGTAGATATTTCCTTATTCACACATACGGCGGTGTAGATGTTTCCATGTTTATACAGATGGCGGAGTAGTTAGTTCCATGTTTATGGAGATGGCAGTGTAGATATTTTCATGTTTATAGAGATGGCGGTGTAGATATTTCCATGTTTATAGAGATAGCAGTGGAGATATTTACATGTTTATACAGATGGCTGTGTAGATATTTCCATGTGTATACAGATGGCATTGTAGATATTTCCATGTTTATACAGATGACTGTATAGGTATTTCCATGTTTTTACAGATGGCAGTGCAGATATTTCCATGTTTATAGAGATAGCGGTGCAGATATTTCCATGTTTGTACAGATGGCGGTGATGATATTTCCATCTATACACAGATGGCCGTGTAGATATTTCCATGTCTATACAGACGGCGGCATAGATATTTCCATGGACATGCAGATGGCGGTGTAGATATTTCCATGTTTATACAGATAACAGTGTAGTTATTTCCATGTTTACACAGATGGTGGTGTAGATATTTCCATGTTTATACAGATCGTGGTGTAGATATTTCCATGTTTATACAGATCGCGGTGTAGATATTTCCATGTTTATACAGATCGCGGTGTAGATATTTCCATGTTTATACAGATCGCGGTGTAGATATTTCCATGTTTATACAGATAGCAGTGTAGATATTTCCATGTTTTTACAGATATCAGTGTAGGTTTTCCATGTTTACACAGATTGCGGTGTAGATATTTCCATCTTTCTACAGATGGCATTGTAGATATTTCCATGTTTATACAGATGGCGGTGTAGATATTTCCATGTTTATATAGATGGTGGTGTAGATATTACCATGTTTATACAGATAGCGGTGTAGATACTTCCATGTTTATACAGATCGTGGTGAAGATATTTCCATGTTTATGCAGATCGCGGTGTAGATATTTCCATGTTTATACAGATCGTGATGCAGATATTTCCATGTTTATGCAGATCGCGGTGTAGATATTTCCATGTTTATACAGATCGCGGTGTAGATATTTCCATGTTTACACAGATAGCGGTGGAGATATTTCCCTGTTTATACAAATACCGATGTAGATATTTCCATGTTTATGCAGATAGCGGTGTAGATATTTCCATGTTTATAGAGATAGTGGTGTAGATATTTCCATCTTTATACAGATAGCGGTGTAGATATTTCCATGTTTATACAGATCGCAGTGTAGATATTTCCATGTTTATACAGATAGCGGTGTAGATATTTCCATGTTTATACCGATAGCGGTGTAGATATTTCCATGTTTATAGAGATAGCGGTGTAGGTATTTCCATGTTTATAGACATAGCAGTGTAGATATTTCCATGTTTATATAGATGGCGTTGTAGATATTTCCATGTTTATACCGATAGCGGTGTTGGTATTTCCACGTTTATACAGATAGCGATGTAGATATTTCCATGTTTATACAGCTCGCGGTGCAGATATTTATATCTTTATACAGATGCCATTGTAGATATTTCCTTATTCACACATACGGCGGTGTAGATGTTTCCATGTTTATACAGATGGCGGAGTAGTTAGTTCCATGTTTATGGAGATGGCAGTGTAGATATTTTCATGTTTATAGAGATGGCGGTGTAGATATTTCCATGTTTATAGAGATAGCAGTGTAGATATTTACATGTTTATACAGATGGCTGTGTAGATATTTCCATGTGTATACAGATGGCATTGTAGATATTTCCATGTTTATACAGATGACTGTATAGGTATTTCCATGTTTTTACAGATGGCAGTGCAGATATTTCCATGTTTATAGAGATAGGGGTGCAGATATTTCCATGTTTGTACAGATGGCGCTGATGATATTTCCATCTATACACAGATGGCCGTGTAGATATTTCCATGTTTATACAGACGGCGCTGTAGACGTTTCCATGGACATGCAGATGGCGGTGTAGATATTTCCATGTTTATACAGATAACGCTGTAGATATTTCCATGTTTACACAGATGGTGGTGTAGATATTTCCATGTTTATACAGATCGTGGTGTAGATATTTCCATGTTTATACAGATCGCGGTGTAGATATTTCCATGTTTATACAGATCGCAGTGTAGATATTTCCATGTTTATACAGATCGCGGTGTAGATATTTCCATGTTTATACAGATAGCGGTGTAGAAATTTCCATGTTTTTACAGATATCAGTGTAGGTTTTCCATGTTTACACAGATTGCGGTGTAGATATTTCCATCTTTCTACAGATGGCATTGTAGATATTTCCATGTTTATACAGATGGCGGTGTAGATATTTCCATGTTTATATAGATGGTGGTGTAGATATTACCATGTTTATACAGATAGCGGTGTAGATACTTCCATGTTTATACAGATCGTGGTGAAGTTATTTCCATGTTTATGCAGATCGTGGTGTAGATATTTCCATGTTTATACAGACCGCGATGCAGATATTTCCATGTTTATGCAGATCGCGGTGTAGATATTTCCATGTTTATACAGATCGCGGTGTAGATATTTCCATGTTTACACAGATAGCGGTGGAGATATTTCCCTGTTTATGCAAATACCGATGTAGATATTTCCATGTTTATGCAGATAGCGGTGTAGATATTTCCATGTTTATAGAGATAGCGGTGTAGATATTTCCATCTTTATAGAGATAGCGGTGTAGGCATTTCCATGTTTATACAGATCGCGGTGTAGATATTTCCATGTTTATACAGATAGCGGTGTAGATATTTCCATGTTTATACAGATAGCGGTGTAGATATTTCCATGTTTATAGAGATAGCGGTGTAGGTATTTCCATGTTTATAGACATAGCGGTGTAGGTATTTCCATGTTTATATAGATGGCGTTGTAGATATTTCCATGTTTATACCGATAACGGTGTTGGTATTTCCACGTTTATACAGATAGCGATGTAGATATTTCCATGTTTATACAGCTCGCGGTGCAGTTATTTATATCTTTATACAGATGGCATTGTAGATATTTCCTTATTCACACATACGGCGGTGTAGATGTTTCCATGTTTATACAGATGGCGGAGTAGTTAGTTCCATGTTTATGGAGATGGCAGTGTAGATATTTTCATGTTTATAGAGATGGCGGTGTAGATATTTCCATGTTTATAGAGATAGCAGTGTAGATATTTACATGTTTATACAGATGGCTGTGTAGATATTTCCATGTGTATACAGATGGCATTGTAGATATTTCCATGTTTATACAGATGACTGTAGAGGTATTTCCAGGTTTTTACAGATGGCAGTGCAGATATTTCCATGTTTATAGAGATAGCGGTGCAGATATTTCCATGTTTGTACAGATGGCGCTGATGATATTTCCATCTATACACAGATGGCCGTGTAGATATTTCCATGTTTATACAGACGGCGGTGTAGATATTTCCATGGACATGCAGATGGCGGTGTAGATATTTCCATGTTTATACAGATAACGCTGTAGATATTTCCATGTTTACACAGATGGTGGTGTAGATATTTCCATGTTTATACAGATCGTGGTGTAGATATTTCCATGTTTATACAGATCGCGGTGTAGATATTTCCATGTTTATACAGATCGCGGTGTAGATATTTCCATGTTTATACAGATCGCGGTGTAGATATTTCCATGTTTATACAGATAGCGGTGTAGAAATTTCCATGTTTTTACAGATAGCAGTGTAGGTTTTCCATGTTTACACAGATTGCGGTGTAGATATTTCCATCTTTCTACAGATGGCATTGTAGATATTTCCATGGTTATACAGATGGCGGTGTAGATATTTCCATGTTTATATAGATGGTGGTGTAGATATTACCATGTTTATACAGATAGCGGTGTAGATACTTCCATGTTTATACAGATCGTGGTGAAGATATTTCCATGTTTATGCAGATCGCGGTGTAGATATTTCCATGTTTATACAGATTGCGATGCAGATATTTCCATGTTTATGCAGATCGCGGTGTAGATATTTCCATGTTTATACAGATCGCGGTGTAGATATTTCCATGTTTACACAGATAGCGGTGGAGATATTTCCCTGTTTATACAAATACCGATGTAGATATTTCCATGTTTATGCAGATAGCGGTGTAGATATTTCCATGTTTATAGAGATAGTGGTGTAGATATTTCCATCTTTATAGAGATAGCGGTGTAGGTATTTCCATGTTTATACAGATCGCGGTGTAGATATTTCCATCTTCATACAGATAGCGGTGTAGATATTTCCATGTTTATACAGATAGCAGTGTAGATATTTCCATGTATATAGAGTTAGCGGTGTAGGTATTTCCATCTTTATAGACATAGCGGTGTAGGTATCTCCATGTTCATATAGATGGCGTTGTAGATATTTCCATGTTTATACCGATAGCGGTGTTGGTATTTCCACGTTTATAAAGATAGCGATGTAGATATTTCCATGTTTATACAGCTCGCGGTGCAGATATTTATATCTTTATACAGATGGCATTGTAGATATTTCCATGTTTATACAGATGACTGTATAGGTATTTCCATGTTTTTACAGATGGCAGTGCAGATATTTCCATGTTTATAGAGATAGCGGTGCAGATATTTCCATGTTTCTACAGATGGCGCTGATGATATTTCCATCTATACACAGATGGCCGTGTAGATATTTCCATGTTTATACAGACGGCGGTGTAGATATTTCCATGGACATGCAGATGGCGGTGTAGATATTTCCATGTTTATACAGATAACGCTGTAGATATTTCCATGTTTACACAGATGGTGGTGTAGATATTTCCATGTTTATACAGATCGTGGTGTAGATATTTCCATGTTTATACAGATCGCGGTGTAGATATTTCCATGTTTATACAGATCGCGGTGTAGATATTTCCATGTTTACACAGATCGCGGTGTAGATATTTCCATGTTTATACAGATAGCGGTGTAGAAATTTCCATGTTTTTACAGATAGCAGTGTAGGTTTTCCATGTTTACACAGATTGCGGTGTAGATATTTCCATCTTTCTACAGATGGCATTGTAGATATTTCCATGGTTATACAGATGGCGGTGTAGATATTTCCATGTTTATATAGATGGTGGTGTAGATATTACCATGTTTATACAGATAGCTGTGTAGATACTTCCATGTTTATACAGATCGTGGTGAAGATATTTCCATGTTTATGCAGATCGCGGTGTAGATATTTCCATGTTTATACAGATCGCGGTGTAGATATTTCCATGTTTATACAGATCGCGGTGTAGATATTTCCATGTTTACACAGATAGCGGTGGAGATATTTCCCTGTTTATACAAATACCGATGTAGATATTTCCATGTTTATGCAGATAGCGGTGTAGATATTTCCATGTTTATAGAGATAGCGGTGTAGATATTTCCATCTTTATACAGATAGCGGTGTAGATATTTCCATGTTTATACAGATCGCAGTGTAGATATTTCCATGTTTATACAGATAGCGGTGTAGATATTTCCATGTTTATACCGATAGCGGTGTAGATATTTCCATGTTTATAGAGATAGCGGTGTAGGTATTTCCATGTTTATAGACATAGCAGTGTAGGTATTTCCATGTTTATATAGATGGCGTTGTAGATATTTCCATGTTTATACCGATAGCGGTGTTGGTATTTCCACGTTTATACAGATAGCGATGTAGATATTTCCATGTTTATACAGCTCACGGTGCAGATATTTATATCTTTATACAGATGCCATTGTAGATATTTCCTTATTCACACATACGGCGGTGTAGATGTTTCCATGTTTATACAGATGGCGGAGTAGTTAGTTCCATGTTTATGGAGATGGCAGTGTAGATATTTTCATGTTTATAGAGATGGCGGTGTAGATATTTCCATGTTTATAGAGATAGCAGTGTAGATATTTACATGTTTATACAGATGGCTGTGTAGATATTTCCATGTGTATACAGATGGCATTGTAGATATTTCCATGTTTATACAGATGACTGTATAGGTATTTCCATGTTTTTACAGATGGCAGTGCAGATATTTCCATGTTTATAGAGATAGGGGTGCAGATATTTCCATGTTTGTACAGATGGCGCTGATGATATTTCCATCTATACACAGATGGCCGTGTAGATATTTCCATGTTTATACAGACGGCGCTGTAGACGTTTCCATGGACATGCAGATGGCGGTGTAGATATTTCCATGTTTATACAGATAACGCTGTAGATATTTCCATGTTTACACAGATGGTGGTGTAGATATTTCCATGTTTATACAGATCGTGGTGTAGATATTTCCATGTTTATACAGATCGCGGTGTAGATATTTCCATGTTTATACAGATCGCAGTGTAGATATTTCCATGTTTATACAGATCGCGGTGTAGATATTTCCATGTTTATACAGATAGCGGTGTAGAAATTTCCATGTTTTTACAGATATCAGTGTAGGTTTTCCATGTTTACACAGATTGCGGTGTAGATATTTCCATCTTTCTACAGATGGCATTGTAGATATTTCCATGTTTATACAGATGGCGGTGTAGATATTTCCATGTTTATATAGATGGTGGTGTAGATATTACCATGTTTATACAGATAGCGGTGTAGATACTTCCATGTTTATACAGATCGTGGTGAAGTTATTTCCATGTTTATGCAGATCGTGGTGTAGATATTTCCATGTTTATACAGACCGCGATGCAGATATTTCCATGTTTATGCAGATCGCGGTGTAGATATTTCCATGTTTATACAGATCGCGGTGTAGATATTTCCATGTTTACACAGATAGCGGTGGAGATATTTCCCTGTTTATGCAAATACCGATGTAGATATTTCCATGTTTATGCAGATAGCGGTGTAGATATTTCCATGTTTATAGAGATAGCGGTGTAGATATTTCCATCTTTATAGAGATAGCGGTGTAGGTATTTCCATGTTTATACAGATCGCGGTGTAGATATTTCCATGTTTATACAGATAGCGGTGTAGATATTTCCATGTTTATACAGATAGCGGTGTAGATATTTCCATGTTTATAGAGATAGCGGTGTAGGTATTTCCATGTTTATAGACATAGCGGTGTAGGTATTTCCATGTTTATATAGATGGCGTTGTAGATATTTCCATGTTTATACCGATAGCGGTGTTGGTATTTCCACGTTTCTACAGATAGCGATGTAGATATTTCCATGTTTATACAGCTCGCGGTGCAGATATTTATATCTTTATACAGATGGCATTGTAGATATTTCCTTATTCACACATACGGCGGTGTAGATGTTTCCATGTTTATACAGATGGCGGAGTAGTTAGTTCCATGTTTATGGAGATGGCAGTGTAGATATTTTCATGTTTATAGAGATGGCGGTGTAGATATTTCCATGTTTATAGAGATAGCAGTGTAGATATTTACATGTTTATACAGATGGCTGTGTAGATATTTCCATGTGTATACAGATGGCATTGTAGATATTTCCATGTTTATACAGATGACTGTAGAGGTATTTCCAGGTTTTTACAGATGGCAGTGCAGATATTTCCATGTTTATAGAGATAGCGGTGCAGATATTTCCATGTTTGTACAGATGGCGCTGATGATATTTCCATCTATACACAGATGGCCGTGTAGATATTTCCATGTTTATACAGACGGCGGCGTAGATATTTCCATGGACATGCAGATGGCGGTGTAGATATTTCCATGTTTATACAGATAACGCTGTAGATATTTCCATGTTTACACAGATGGTGGTGTAGATATTTCCATGTTTATACAGATCGTGGTGTAGATATTTCCATGTTTATACAGATCGCGGTGTAGATATTTCCATGTTTATACAGATCGCGGTGTAGATATTTCCATGTTTATACAGATCGCGGTGTAGATATTTCCATGTTTATACAGATAGCGGTGTAGAAATTTCCATGTTTTTACAGATAGCAGTGTAGGTTTTCCATGTTTACACAGATTGCGGTGTAGATATTTCCATCTTTCTACAGATGGCATTGTAGATATTTCCATGGTTATACAGATGGCGGTGTAGCTATTTCCATGTTTATATAGATGGTGGTGTAGATATTACCATGTTTATACAGATAGCGGTGTAGATACTTCCATGTTTATACAGATCGTGGTGAAGATATTTCCATGTTTATGCAGATCGCGGTGTAGATATTTCCATGTTTATACAGATTGCGATGCAGATATTTCCATGTTTATGCAGATCGCGGTGTAGATATTTCCATGTTTATACAGATCGCGGTGTAGATATTTCCATGTTTACACAGATAGCGGTGGAGATATTTCCCTGTTTATACAAATACCGATGTAGATATTTCCATGTTTATGCAGATAGCGGTGTAGATATTTCCATGTTTATAGAGATAGTGGTGTAGATATTTCCATCTTTATAGAGATAGCGGTGTAGGTATTTCCATGTTTATACAGATCGCGGTGTAGATATTTCCATCTTCATACAGATAGCGGTGTAGATATTTCCATGTTTATACAGATAGTAGTGTAGATATTTCCATGTATATAGAGTTAGCGGTGTAGGTATTTCCATCTTTATAGACATAGCGGTGTAGGTATCTCCATGTTCATATAGATGGCGTTGTAGATATTTCCATGTTTATACCGATAGCGGTGTTGGTATTTCCACGTTTATAAAGATAGCGATGTAGATATTTCCATGTTTATACAGCTCGCGGTGCAGATATTTATATCTTTATACAGATGGCATTGTAGATATTTCCATGTTTATACAGATGACTGTATAGGTATTTCCATGTTTTTACAGATGGCAGTGCAGATATTTCCATGTTTATAGAGATAGCGGTGCAGATATTTCCATGTTTGTACAGATGGCGCTGATGATATTTCCATCTATACACAGATGGCCGTGTAGATATTTCCATGTTTATACAGACGGCGGTGTAGATATTTCCATGGACATGCAGATGGCGGTGTAGATATTTCCATGTTTATACAGATAACGCTGTAGATATTTCCATCTTTATAGAGATAGCGGTGTAGATATTTCCATGTTTATACAGATCGCGGTGTAGATATTCCCATGTTTATACAGGTAGCGGTGTAGATATTTCCATGTTTATACAGATAGCGGTGTAGATATTTCCATGTTTATAGAGATAGCGGTGTAGGTATTTCCATGTTTATAGACATAGCGGTGTAGATATTTCCATGTTTATATAGATGGCGTTGTAGATATTTCCATGTTTATACCGATAGCGGTGTTGGTATTTCCACGTTTATACAGATAGCGATGTAGATATTTCCATGTTTATACAGCTCGTGGTGCAGATATTTATATCTTTATACAGATGGCATTGTAGATATTTCCTTATTCACACATACGGCGGTGTAGATGTTTCCATGTTTATACAGATGGCGGAGTAGTTAGTTCCATGTTTATGGAGATGGCAGTGTAGATATTTTCATGTTTATAGAGATGGCGGTGTAGATATTTCCATGTTTATAGAGATAGCAGTGTAGATATTTACATGTTTATACAGATGGCTGTGTAGATATTTCCATGTGTATACAGATGGCATTGTAGATATTTCCATGTTTATACAGATGACTGTAGAGGTATTTCCATGTTTTTACAGATGGCAGTGCAGATATTTCCATGTTTATAGAGATAGCGGTGCAGATATTTCCATGTTTGTACAGATGGCGGTGATGATATTTCCATCTATACACAGATGGCCGTGTAGATACTTCCATGTTTATACAGACGGCGGCGTAGATATTTCCATGGACATGCAGATGGCGGTGTAGATATTTCCATGTTTATACAGATAACGGTGTAGATATTTCCATGTTTACACAGATGGTGGTGTAGATATTTCCATGTTTATACAGATCACGGTGTAGATATTTCCATGTTTATACAGATCGCGGTGTAGATATTTCCATGTTTATACAGATAGCGGTGAAGGTATTTCCATGTTTTTACAGATATCAGTGTAGATTTTCCATGTTTACACAGATTGCGGTGTAGATATTTCCATCTTTCTACAGATGGCATTGTAGATATTTCCATGTTTATACAGATGGCAGTGTAGATATTTCCATGTTTATATATATGGTGGTGTAGATATTACCATGTTTATACAGATAGCGGTGTAGATACTTCCATGTTTATACAGATCGTGGTGAAGATATTTCCATGTTTATGCAGATCGCGGTGTAGATATTTCCATGTTTATACAGATCGCGATGCAGATATTTCCAGGTTTATGCAGATCTCGGTGTAGATATTTCCATGTTTATTCAGATCACGGTGTAGGTATTTCCATGTTTACACACATAGCGGTGGAGATATTTCCCTGTTTATAAAAATACCGATGTAGATATTTCCTTGTTTATGCAGATAGCGGTGTAGATATTTCCATGTTTATAGAGATAGCGGTGTAGATATTTCCATCTTTATACAGATAGCGGTGTAGATATTTCCATGTTTATACAGATCGCGGTGTAGATATTTCCATGTTTATACAGATCGCGGTGTAGATATTTCCATGTTTATACCGATAGCGGTGTAGATATTTCCATGTTTATAGAGATAGCGGTGTAGTTATTTCCATGTTTATAGACATAGCGGTGTAGATATTTCCATGTTTATATAGATGGCGTTGTGGATATTTCCATGTTTATACCGATAGCGGTGTTGGTATTTCCACGTTTATACAGATAGCGATGTAGATATTTCCATGTTTATACAGCTCGCGGTGCAGATATTTATATCTTTATACAGATGGCATTGTAGATATTTCCTTATTCACACATACGGCGGTGTAGATGTTTCCATGTTTATACAGATGGCGGAGTAGTTAGTTCCATGTTTATGGAGATGGCAGTGTAGATATTTTCATGTTTATAGAGATGGCGGTGTAGATATTTCCATGTTTATAGAGATAGCAGTGGAGATATTTACATGTTTATACAGATGGCTGTGTAGATATTTCCATGTGTATACAGATGGCATTGTAGATATTTCCATGTTTATACAGATGACTGTATAGGTATTTCCATGTTTTTACAGATGGCAGTGCAGATATTTCCATGTTTATAGAGATAGCGGTGCAGATATTTCCATGTTTGTACAGATGGCGGTGATGATATTTCCATCTATACACAGATGGCCGTGTAGATATTTCCATGTCTATACAGACGGCGGCATAGATATTTCCATGGACATGCAGATGGCGGTGTAGATATTTCCATGTTTATACAGATAACAGTGTAGTTATTTCCATGTTTACACAGATGGTGGTGTAGATATTTCCATGTTTATACAGATCGTGGTGTAGATATTTCCATGTTTATACAGATCGCGGTGTAGATATTTCCATGTTTATACAGATCGCGGTGTAGATATTTCCATGTTTATACAGATCGCGGTGTAGATATTTCCATGTTTATACAGATAGCGGTGTAGATATTTCCATGTTTTTACAGATATCAGTGTAGGTTTTCCATGTTTACACAGATTGCGGTGTAGATATTTCCATCTTTCTACAGATGGCATTGTAGATATTTCCATATTTATACAGATAGCGGTGTAGATATTTCCATGTTTATATAGATGGTGGTGTAGATATTACCATGTTTATACAGATAGCGGTGTAGATACTTCCATGTTTATACAGATCGTGGTGAAGATATTTCCATGTTTATGCAGATCGCGGTGTAGATATTTCCATGTTTATACAGATCGTGATGCAGATATTTCCATGTTTATGCAGATCGCGGTGTAGATATTTCCATGTTTATACAGATCGCGGTGTAGATATTTCCATGTTTACACAGATAGCGGTGGAGATATTTCCCTGTTTATACAAATACCGATGTAGATATTTCCATGTTTATGCAGATAGCGGTGTAGATATTTCCATGTTTATAGAGATAGCGGTGTAGATATTTCCATCTTTATACAGATAGCGGTGTAGATATTTCCATGTTTATACAGATCGCGGTGTAGATATTTCCATGTTTATACAGATAGCGGTGTAGATATTTCCATGTTTATACCGATAGCGGTGTAGATATTTCCATGTTTATAGAGGTAGCGGTGTAGGTATTTCCATGTTTATAGACATAGCAGTGTAGATATTTCCATGTTTATATAGATGGCGTTGTAGATATTTCCATGTTTATACCGATAGCGGTGTTGGTATTTCCACGTTTATACAGATAGCGATGTAGATATTTCCATGTTTATACAGCTCGCGGTGCAGATATTTATATCTTTATACAGATGCCATTGTAGATATTTCCTTATTCACACATACGGCGGTGTAGATGTTTCCATGTTTATACAGATGGCGGAGTAGTTAGTTCCATGTTTATGGAGATGGCAGTGTAGATATTTTCATGTTTATAGAGATGGCGGTGTAGATATTTCCATGTTTATAGAGATAGCAGTGTAGATATTTACATGTTTATACAGATGGCTGTGTAGATATTTCCATGTGTATACAGATGGCATTGTAGATATTTCCATGTTTATACAGATGACTGTATAGGTATTTCCATGTTTTTACAGATGGCAGTGCAGATATTTCCATGTTTATAGAGATAGGGGTGCAGATATTTCCATGTTTGTACAGATGGCGCTGATGATATTTCCATCTATACACAGATGGCCGTGTAGATATTTCCATGTTTATACAGACGGCGCTGTAGCCGTTTCCATGGACATGCAGATGGCGGTGTAGATATTTCCATGTTTATACAGATAACGCTGTAGATATTTCCATGTTTATACAGATCGCGGTGTAGATATTTCCATGTTTATACAGATAGCGGTGAAGGTATTTCCATGTTTTTACAGATATCAGTGTAGATTTTCCATGTTTACACAGATTGCGGTGTAGATATTTCCATCTTTCTACAGATGGCATTGTAGATATTTCCATGTTTATACAGATGGCAGTGTAGATATTTCCATGTTTATATATATGGTGGTGTAGATATTACCATGTTTATACAGATAGCGGTGTAGATACTTCCATGTTTATACAGATCGTGGTGAAGATATTTCCATGTTTATGCAGATCGCGGTGTAGATATTTCCATGTTTATACAGATCGCGATGCAGATATTTCCAGGTTTATGCAGATCTCGGTGTAGATATTTCCATGTTTATTCAGATCACGGTGTAGATATTTCCATGTTTACACACATAGCGGTGGAGATATTTCCCTGTTTATAAAAATACCGATGTAGATATTTCCTTGTTTATGCAGATAGCGGTGTAGATATTTCCATGTTTATAGAGATAGCGGTGTAGATATTTCCATCTTTATACAGATAGCGGTGTAGATATTTCCATGTTTATACAGATCGCGGTGTAGATATTTCCATGTTTATACAGATCGCGGTGTAGATATTTCCATGTTTATAGAGATAGCGGTGTAGTTATTTCCATGTTTATAGACATAGCGGTGTAGATATTTCCATGTTTATATAGATGGCGTTGTGGATATTTCCATGTTTATACCGATAGCGGTGTTGGTATTTCCACGTTTATACAGATAGCGATGTAGATATTTCCATGTTTATACAGCTCGCGGTGCAGATATTTATATCTTTATACAGATGGCATTGTAGATATTTCCTTATTCACACATACGGCGGTGTAGATGTTTCCATGTTTATACAGATGGCGGAGTAGTTAGTTCCATGTTTATGGAGATGGCAGTGTAGATATTTTCATGTTTATAGAGATGGCGGTGTAGATATTTCCATGTTTATAGAGATAGCAGTGGAGATATTTACATGTTTATACAGATGGCTGTGTAGATATTTCCATGTGTATACAGATGGCATTGTAGATATTTCCATGTTTATACAGATGACTGTATAGGTATTTCCATGTTTTTACAGATGGCAGTGCAGATATTTCCATGTTTATAGAGATAGCGGTGCAGATATTTCCATGTTTGTACAGATGGCGGTGATGATATTTCCATCTATACACAGATGGCCGTGTAGATATTTCCATGTCTATACAGACGGCGGCATAGATATTTCCATGGACATGCAGATGGCGGTGTAGATATTTCCATGTTTATACAGATAACAGTGTAGTTATTTCCATGTTTACACAGATGGTGGTGTAGATATTTCCATGTTTATACAGATCGTGGTGTAGATATTTCCATGTTTATACAGATCGCGGTGTAGATATTTCCATGTTTATACAGATCGCGGTGTAGATATTTCCATGTTTATACAGATCGCGGTGTAGATATTTCCATGTTTATACAGATAGCGGTGTAGATATTTCCATGTTTTTACAGATATCAGTGTAGGTTTTCCATGTTTACACAGATTGCGGTGTAGATATTTCCATCTTTCTACAGATGGCATTGTAGATATTTCCATGTTTATACAGATGGCGGTGTAGATATTTCCATGTTTATATAGATGGTGGTGTAGATATTACCATGTTTATACAGATAGCGGTGTAGATACTTCCATGTTTATACAGATCGTGGTGAAGATATTTCCATGTTTATGCAGATCGCGGTGTAGATATTTCCATGTTTATACAGATCGTGATGCAGATATTTCCATGTTTATGCAGATCGCGGTGTAGATATTTCCATGTTTATACAGATCGCGGTGTAGATATTTCCATGTTTACACAGATAGCGGTGGAGATATTTCCCTGTTTATACAAATACCGATGTAGATATTTCCATGTTTATGCAGATAGCGGTGTAGATATTTCCATGTTTATAGAGATAGCGGTGTAGATATTTCCATCTTTATACAGATAGCGGTGTAGATATTTCCATGTTTATACAGATCGCGGTGTAGATATTTCCATGTTTATACAGATAGCGGTGTAGATATTTCCATGTTTATACCGATAGCGGTGTAGATATTTCCATGTTTATAGAGGTAGCGGTGTAGGTATTTCCATGTTTATAGACATAGCAGTGTAGATATTTCCATGTTTATATAGATGGCGTTGTAGATATTTCCATGTTTATACCGATAGCGGTGTTGGTATTTCCACGTTTATACAGATAGCGATGTAGATATTTCCATGTTTATACAGCTCGCGGTGCAGATATTTATATCTTTATACAGATGCCATTGTAGATATTTCCTTATTCACACATACGGCGGTGTAGATGTTTCCATGTTTATACAGATGGCGGAGTAGTTAGTTCCATGTTTATGGAGATGGCAGTGTAGATATTTTCATGTTTATAGAGATGGCGGTGTAGATATTTCCATGTTTATAGAGATAGCAGTGTAGATATTTACATGTTTATACAGATGGCTGTGTAGATATTTCCATGTGTATACAGATGGCATTGTAGATATTTCCATGTTTATACAGATGACTGTATAGGTATTTCCATGTTTTTACAGATGGCAGTGCAGATATTTCCATGTTTATAGAGATAGGGGTGCAGATATTTCCATGTTTGTACAGATGGCGCTGATGATATTTCCATCTATACACAGATGGCCGTGTAGATATTTCCATGTTTATACAGACGGCGCTGTAGCCGTTTCCATGGACATGCAGATGGCGGTGTAGATATTTCCATGTTTATACAGATAACGCTGTAGATATTTCCATGTTTACACAGATGGTGGTGTAGATATTTCCATGTTTATACAGATCGTGGTGTAGATATTTCCATGTTTATACAGATCGCGGTGTAGATATTTCCATGTTTATACAGATCGCAGTGTAGATATTTCCATGTTTATACAGATCGCGGTGTAGATATTACCATGTTTATACAGATAGCGGTGTAGAAATTTCCATGTTTTTACAGATATCAGTGTAGGTTTTCCATGTTTACACAGATTGCGGTGTAGATATTTCCATCTTTCTACAGATGGCATTGTAGATATTTCCATGTTTATACAGATGGCGGTGTAGATATTTCCATGTTTATATAGATGGTGGTGTAGATATTACCATGTTTATACAGATAGCGGTGTAGATACTTCCATGTTTATACAGATCGTGGTGAAGTTATTTCCATGTTTATGCAGATCGTGGTGTAGATATTTCCATGTTTATACAGACCGCGATGCAGATATTTCCATGTTTATGCAGATCGCGGTGTAGATATTTCCATGTTTATACAGATCGCGGTGTAGATATTTCCATGTTTACACAGATAGCGGTGGAGATATTTCCCTGTTTATGCAAATACCGATGTAGATATTTCCATGTTTATGCAGATAGCGGTGTAGATATTTCCATGTTTATAGAGATAGCGGTGTAGATATTTCCATCTTTATAGAGATAGCGGTGTAGGTATTTCCATGTTTATACAGATCGCGGTGTAGATATTTCCATGTTTATACAGATAGCGGTGTAGATATTTCCATGTTTATACAGATAGCGGTGTAGATATTTCCATGTTTATAGAGATAGCGGTGTAGGTATTTCCATGTTTATAGACATAGCGGTGTAGGTATTTCCATGTTTATATAGATGGCGTTGTAGATATTTCCATGTTTATACCGATAGCGGTGTTGGTATTTCCACGTTTATACAGATAGCGATGTAGATATTTCCATGTTTATACAGCTTGCGGTGCAGATATTTATATCTTTATACAGATGGCATTGTAGATATTTCCTTATTCACACATACGGCGGTGTAGATGTTTCCATGTTTATACAGATGGCGGAGTAGTTAGTTCCATGTTTATGGAGATGGCAGTGTAGATATTTTCATGTTTATAGAGATGGCGGTGTAGATATTTCCATGTTTATAGAGATAGCAGTGTAGATATTTACATGTTTATACAGATGGCTGTGTAGATATTTCCATGTGTATACAGATGGCATTGTAGATATTTCCATGTTTATACAGATGACTGTAGAGGTATTTCCATGTTTTGACAGATGGCAGTGCAGATATTTCCATGTTTATAGAGATACCGGTGCAGATATTTCCATGTTTGTACAGATGGCGCTGATGATATTTCCATCTATACACAGATGGCCGTGTAGATATTTCCATGTTTATACAGACGGCGGTGTAGATATTTCCATGGACATGCAGATGGCGGTGTAGATATTTCCATGTTTATACAGATAACGCTGTAGATATTTCCATGTTTACACAGATGGTGGTGTAGATATTTCCATGTTTATACAGATCGTGGTGTAGATATTTCCATGTTTATACAGATCGCGGTGTAGATATTTCCATGTTTATACAGATCGCGGTGTAGATATTTCCATGTTTATACAGATCGCGGTGTAGATATTTCCATGTTTATACAGATAGCGGTGTAGAAATTTCCATGTTTTTACAGATAGCAGTGTAGGTTTTCCATGTTTACACAGATTGCGGTGTAGATATTTCCATCTTTCTACAGATGGCATTGTAGATATTTCCATGGTTATACAGATGGCGGTGTAGATATTTCCATGTTTATATAGATGGTGGTGTAGATATTACCATGTTTATACAGATAGCGGTGTAGATACTTCCATGTTTATACAGATCGTGGTGAAGATATTTCCATGTTTATGCAGATCGCGGTGTAGATATTTCCATGTTTATACAGATTGCGATGCAGATATTTCCATGTTTATGCAGATCGCGGTGTAGATATTTCCATGTTTATACAGATCGCGGTGTAGATATTTCCATGTTTACACAGATAGCGGTGGAGATATTTCCCTGTTTATACAAATACCGATGTAGATATTTCCATGTTTATGCAGATAGCGGTGTAGATATTTCCATGTTTATAGAGATAGTGGTGTAGATATTTCCATCTTTATAGAGATAGCGGTGTAGGTATTTCCATGTTTATACAGATCGCGGTGTAGATATTTCCATCTTCATACAGATAGCGGTGTAGATATTTCCATGTTTATACAGATAGCAGTGTAGATATTTCCATGTATATAGAGTTAGCGGTGTAGGTATTTCCATCTTTATAGACATAGCGGTGTAGGTATCTCCATGTTCATATAGATGGCGTTGTAGATATTTCCATGTTTATACCGATAGCGGTGTTGGTATTTCCACGTTTATACAGATAGCGATGTAGATATTTCCATGTTTATACAGCTCGTGGTGCAGATATTTATATCTTTATACAGATGGCATTGTAGATATTTCCTTATTCACACATACGGCGGTGTAGATGTTTCCATGTTTATACAGATGGCGGAGTAGTTAGTTCCATGTTTATGGAGATGGCAGTGTAGATATTTTCATGTTTATAGAGATGGCGGTGTAGATATTTCCATGTTTATAGAGATAGCAGTGTAGATATTTACATGTTTATACAGATGGCTGTGTAGATATTTCCATGTGTATACAGATGGCATTGTAGATATTTCCATGTTTATACAGATGACTGTAGAGGTATTTCCATGTTTTTACAGATGGCAGTGCAGATATTTCCATGTTTATAGAGATAGCGGTGCAGATATTTCCATGTTTGTACAGATGGCGGTGATGATATTTCCATCTATACACAGATGGCCGTGTAGATATTTCCATGTTTATACAGACGGCGGCGTAGATATTTCCATGGACATGCAGATGGCGGTGTAGATATTTCCATGTTTATACAGATAACGGTGTAGATATTTCCATGTTTACACAGATGGTGGTGTAGATATTTCCATGTTTATACAGATCACGGTGTAGATATTTCCATGTTTATACAGATCGCGGTGTAGATATTTCCATGTTTATACAGATAGCGGTGAAGGTATTTCCATGTTTTTACAGACATCAGTGTAGATTTTCCATGTTTACACAGATTGCGGTGTAGATATTTCCATCTTTCTACAGATGGCATTGTAGATATTTCCATGTTTATACAGATGGCAGTGTAGATATTTCCATGTTTATATATATGGTGGTGTAGATATTACCATGTTTATACAGATAGCGGTGTAGATACTTCCATGTTTATACAGATCGTGGTGAAGATATTTCCATGTTTATGCAGATCGCGGTGTAGATATTTCCATGTTTATACAGATCGCGATGCAGATATTTCCAGGTTTATGCAGATCTCGGTGTAGATATTTCCATGTTTATTCAGATCACGGTGTAGATATTTCCATGTTTACACACATAGCGGTGGAGATATTTCCCTGTTTATAAAAATACCGATGTAGATATTTCCTTGTTTATGCAGATAGCGGTGTAGATATTTCCATGTTTATAGAGATAGCGGTGTAGATATTTCCATCTTTATACAGATAGCGGTGTAGATATTTCCATGTTTATACAGATCGCGGTGTAGATATTTCCATGTTTATACAGATCGCGGTGTAGATATTTCCATGTTTATACCGATAGCGGTGTAGATATTTCCATGTTTATAGAGATAGCGGTGTAGTTATTTCCATGTTTATAGACATAGCGGTGTAGATATTTCCATGTTTATATAGATGGCGTTGTGGATATTTCCATGTTTATACCGATAGCGGTGTTGGTATTTCCACGTTTATACAGATAGCGATGTAGATATTTCCATGTTTATACAGCTCGCGGTGCAGATATTTATATCTTTATACAGATGGCATTGTAGATATTTCCTTATTCACACATACGGCGGTGTAGATGTTTCCATGTTTATACAGATGGCGGAGTAGTTAGTTCCATGTTTATGGAGATGGCAGTGTAGATATTTTCATGTTTATAGAGATGGCGGTGTAGATATTTCCATGTTTATAGAGATAGCAGTGGAGATATTTACATGTTTATACAGATGGCTGTGTAGATATTTCCATGTGTATACAGATGGCATTGTAGATATTTCCATGTTTATACAGATGACTGTATAGGTATTTCCATGTTTTTACAGATGGCAGTGCAGATATTTCCATGTTTATAGAGATAGCGGTGCAGATATTTCCATGTTTGTACAGATGGCGGTGATGATATTTCCATCTATACACAGATGGCCGTGTAGATATTTCCATGTCTATACAGACGGCGGCATAGATATTTCCATGGACATGCAGATGGCGGTGTAGATATTTCCATGTTTATACAGATAACAGTGTAGTTATTTCCATGTTTACACAGATGGTGGTGTAGATATTTCCATGTTTATACAGATCGTGGTGTAGATATTTCCATGTTTATACAGATCGCGGTGTAGATATTTCCATGTTTATACAGATCGCGGTGTAGATATTTCCATGTTTATACAGATCGCGGTGTAGATATTTCCATGTTTATACAGATAGCGGTGTAGATATTTCCATGTTTTTACAGATATCAGTGTAGGTTTTCCATGTTTACACAGATTGCGGTGTAGATATTTCCATCTTTCTACAGATGGCATTGTAGATATTTCCATGTTTATACAGATGGCGGTGTAGATATTTCCATGTTTATATAGATGGTGGTGTAGATATTACCATGTTTATACAGATAGCGGTGTAGATACTTCCACGTTTATACAGATCGTGGTGAAGATATTTCCATGTTTATGCAGATCGCGGTGTAGATATTTCCATGTTTATACAGATCGTGATGCAGATATTTCCATGTTTATGCAGATCGCGGTGTAGATATTTCCATGTTTATACAGATCGCGGTGTAGATATTTCCATGTTTACACAGATAGCGGTGGAGATATTTCCCTGTTTATACAAATACCGATGTAGATATTTCCATGTTTATGCAGATAGCGGTGTAGATATTTCCATGTTTATAGAGATAGCGGTGTAGATATTTCCATCTTTATACAGATAGCGGTGTAGATATTTCCACGTTTATACAGATCGCGGTGTAGATATTTCCATGTTTATACAGATAGCGGTGTAGATATTTCCATGTTTATACCGATAGCGGTGTTGGTATTTCCACGTTTATACAGATAGCGATGTAGATATTTCCATGTTTATACAGCTCGCGGTGCAGAAATTTATATCTTTATACAGATGGCATTGTAGATATTTCCTTATTCACACATACGGCGGTGTAGATGTTTCCATGTTTATACAGATGGCGGAGTAGTTAGTTCCATGTTTATGGAGACGGCAGTGTAGATATTTTCATGTTTATAGAGATGGCGGTGTAGATATTTCCATGTTTATAGAGATAGCTGTGTAGATATTTACATGTTTATACAGATGGCTGTGTAGATATTTCCATGTGTATACAGATGGCATTGTAGATATTTCCATGTTTATACAGATGACTGTATAGGTATTTCCATGTTTTTACAGATGGCAGTGCAGATATTTCCATGTTTATAGAGATAGGGGTGCAGATATTTCCATGTTTGTACAGATGTCGCTGATGATATTTCCATCTATACACAGAAGGCCGTGTAGATATTACCATGTTTGTACAGACGGCGCTGTGGATATTTCCATGGACATGCAGATGGCGGTGTAGATATTTCCATGTTTATACAGATAACGCTGTAGATATTTCCATGTTTACACAGATGGTGGTGTAGATATTTCCATGTTTATACAGATCGTGGTGTAGATATTTCCATGTTTATACAGATCGCGGTGTAGATATTTCCATGTTAATACAGATTGCGGTGTAGATATTTCCATGTTTATACAGATTGCGGTGTAGATATTTCCATGTTTATACAGATAGCGGTGTAGAAATTTCCATGTTTTTACAGATATCAGTGTAGGTTTTCCATGTTTACACAGATTGCGGTGTAGATATTTCCATCTTTCTACAGATGGCATTGTAGATATTTCCATGTTTATACAGATGGCGGTGTAGATATTTCCATGTTTATATAGATGGTGGTGTAGATATTACCATGTTTATACAGATAGCGGTGTAGATACTTCCATGTTAATACAGATCGTGGTGAAGATATTTCCATGTTTATGCAGATCGTGGTATAGATATTTCCATGTTTATACAGACCGCGATGCAGATATTTCCATGTTTATGCAGATCGCGGTGTAGATATTTCCATGTTTATACAGATCGCGGTGTAGATATTTCCATGTTTACACAGATAGCGGTGGAGATATTTCCCTGTTTATACACATACCGATGTAGATATTTCCATGTTTATGCAGATAGCGGTGTAGATATTTCCATGTTTATAGAGATAGTGGTGTAGATATTTCCATCTTTGTAGAGATAGCGGTGTAGGTATTTCTATGTTTATACAGATCGCGGTGTAGATATTTCCATGTTTATACAGATAGCGGTGTAGATATTTCCATGTTTATACAGATAGCAGTGTAGAGATTTCCATGTATATACAGATAGCGGTGTAGGTATTTCCATGTTTATAGACATAGCGGTGTAGGTATTTCCATGTTTATATAGATGGCGTTGTAGATATTTCCATGTTTATACCGATAGCGGTGTTGGTATTTCCACGTTTATACAGATAGCGATGTAGATATTTCCATGTTTATACAGCTCGCGGTGCAGATATTTATATCTTTATACAGATGGCATTGTAGATATTTCCTTATTCACACATACGGCGGTGTAGATGTTTCCATGTTTATACAGATGGCGGAGTAGTTAGTTCCATGTTTATGGAGACGGCAGTGTAGATATTTTCATGTTTATAGAGATGGCGGTGTAGATATTTCCATGTTTATAGAGATAGCAGTGTAGATATTTACATGTTTATACAGATGGCTGTGTAGATATTTCCATGTGTATACAGATGGCATTGTAGATATTTCCATGTTTATACAGATGACTGTATAGGTATTTCCATGTTTTTACAGATGGCAGTGCAGATATTTCCATGTTTATAGAGATAGCGGTGCAGATATTTCCATGTTTGTACAGATGGCGCTGATGATATTTCCATCTATACACAGATGGCCGTGTAGATATTTCCATGTTTATACAGATGGCGGTGTAGATATTTCCATGGACATGCAGATGGCGGTGTAGATATTTCCATGTTTATACAGATAACGCTGTAGATATTTCCATGTTTACACAGATGGTGGTGTAGATATTTCCATGTTTATACAAATCGTGGTGTAGATATTTCCATGTTTATACAGATCGCGGTGTAGATATTTCCATGTTTATACAGATCGCGGTGTAGATATTTCGATGTTTATACAGATCGCGGTGTAGATATTTCCATGTTTATACAGATAGCGGTGTAGAAATTTCCATGTTTTTACAGATATCAGTGTAGGTTTTCCATGTTTACACAGATTGCGGTGTAGATATTTCCATCTTTCTACAGATGGCATTGTACATATTTCCATGGTTATACAGATGGCGGTGTAGATATTTCCATGTTTATATAGATGGTGGTGTAGATATTACCATGTTTATACAGATAGCGGTGTAGATACTTCCATGTTTATACAGATCGTGGTGAAGATATTTCCATGTTTATGCAGATCGCGGTGCAGATATTTCCATGTTTATACAGATCGCGATGCAGATATTTCCATGTTTATGCAGATCGCGGTGTAGATATTTCCATGTTTATACAGATCGCGGTGTAGATATTTCCATGTTTACACAGATAGCGGTGGAGATATTTCCCTGTTTATACAAATACCGATGTAGATATTTCCATGTTTATGCAGATAACGGTGTAGATATTTCCATGTTTATAGAGATAGCGGTGTAGATATTTCTATCTTTATACAGATAGCGGTGTAGATATTTCCATGTTTATACAGATCGCGGTGTAGATATTTCCATGTTTATACAGATAGCGGTGTAGATATTTCCATGTTTTTACAGATATCAGTGTAGATTTTCCATGTTTACACAAATTGCGGTGTAGATATTTCCATCTTTCTACAGATGGCATTGTAGATATTTCCATGTTTATACAGATGGCGGTGTAGCTATTTCCATGTTTATATGGATGGTGGTGTAGATATTACCATGTTTATACAGATAGCGGTGTAGATACTTCCATGTTTATACAGATCGAGGTGAAGATATTTCCATGTTTATGCAGATCGCGGTGTAGATATTTCCATGTTTATACAGATCGCGATGCAGATATTTCCATGTTTATGCAGATCTCGGTGTAGATATTTCCATGTTTATACAGATCGCAGTGTAGATATTTCCATGTTTACACAGATAGCGGTGGAGATATTTCCCTGTTTATACAAATACCGATGTAGATATTTCCATGTTTATGCAGATAGCGGTGTAGATATTTCCATGTTTATAGAGATAGTGGTGTAGATATTTCCATCTTTATGGAGATAGCGGTGTAGATATTTCCATGTTTATACAGATCGCGGTGTAGATATTCCCATGTTTATACAGATAGCGGTGTAGATATTTCCATGTTTATACAGATAGCGGTGTAGATATTTCCATGTTTATAGAGATAGCGGTGTAGGTATTTCCATGTTTATAGACATAGCGGTGTAGATATTTCCATGTTTATATAGATGGCGTTGTAGATATTTCCATGTTTATACCGATAGCGGTGTTGGTATTTCCACGTTTATACAGATAGCGATGTAGATATTTCCATGTTTATACAGCTCGCGGTGCAGATATTTATATCTTTATACAGATGGCATTGTAGATATTTCCTTATTCACACATACGGCGGTGTAGATGTTTCCATGTTTATACAGATGGCGGAGTAGTTAGTTCCATGTTTATGGAGATGGCAGTGTAGATATTTTCATGTTTATAGAGATGGCGGTGTAGATATTTCCATGTTTATAGAGATAGCAGTGTAGATATTTACATGTTTATACAGATGGCTGTGTAGATATTTCCATGTGTATACAGATGGCATTGTAGATACTTCCATGTTTATACAGATGACTGTAGAGGTATTTCCATGTTTTTACAGATGGCAGTGCAGATATTTCCATGTTTATAGAGATAGCGGTGCAGATAGTTCCATGTTTGTACAGATGGCGGTGACGATATTTCCATCTATACACAGATGGCCGTGTAGATATTTCCATGTTTATACAGACGGCGGCATAGATATTTCCATGCACACGCAGATGGCGGTGTAGATATTTCCATGTTTATACAGATAACGGTGTAGATATTTCCATGTTTACACAGATGGTGGTGTAGACATTTCCATGTTTATACAGATCGCGGTGTAGATATTTCCATGTTTATACAGATCGCGGTGTAGATATTTCCATGTTTATACAGATCGCGGTGTAGATATTTCCATGTTTATACAGATAGCGGTGTAGATATTTCCATGTTTTTACAGATATCAGTGTAGATTTTCCATGTTTACACAGATTGCGGTGTAGATATTTCTATCTTTCTACAGATGGCATTATAGATATTTCCATGTTTATACAGATGGCGGTGTAGCTATTTCCATGTTTATATAGATGGTAGTGTAGATATTACCATGTTTATACAGATAGCGGTGTAGATACTTCCATGTTTATACAGATCGAGGTGAAGATATTTCCATGTTTATGCAGATCGCGGGGTAGATATTTCCATGTTTATACAGATCGCGATGCAGATATTTCCATGTTTATGCAGATCTCGGTGTAGATATTTCCATGTTTATACAGATAGCGGTGTAGATATTTCCATGTTTACACAGATAGCGGTGGAGATATTTCCCTGTTTATACAAATACCGATGTAGATATTTTCATGTTTATGCAGATAGCGGTGTAGATATTTCCATGTTTATAGAGATAGTGGTGTAGATATTTCCATCTTTATAGAGATAGCGGTGTAGATATTTCCATGTTTATACAGATCGCGGTGTAGATATTCCCATGTTTATACAGGTAGCGGTGTAGATATTTCCATGTTTATACAGATAGCGGTGTAGATATTTCCATGTTTATAGAGATAGCGGTGTAGGTATTTCCATGTTTATAGACATAGCGGTGTAGATATTTCCATGTTTATATAGATGGCGTTGTAGATATTTCCATGTTTATACCGATAGCGGTGTTGGTATTTCCACGTTTATACAGATAGCGATGTAGATATTTCCATGTTTATACAGCTCGTGGTGCAGATATTTATATCTTTATACAGATGGCATTGTAGATATTTCCTTATTCACACATACGGCGGTGTAGATGTTTCCATGTTTATACAGATGGCGGAGTAGTTAGTTCCATGTTTATGGAGATGGCAGTGTAGATATTTTCATGTTTATAGAGATGGCGGTGTAGATATTTCCATGTTTATAGAGATAACAGTGTAGATATTTACATGTTTATACCGATGGCTGTGTAGATATTTCCATGTGTATACAGATGGCATTGTAGATATTTCCATGTTTATACAGATGACTGTATAGGTATTTCCATGTTTTTACAGATGGCAGTGCAGATATTTCCATGTTTATAGAGATAGCGGTGCAGATATTTCCATGTTTGTACAGATGGCGGTGATGATATTTCCATCTATACACAGATGGCCGTGTAGATATTTCCATGTTTATACAGACGGCGGCGTAGATATTTCCATGGACATGCAGATGGCGGTGTAGATATTTCCATGTTTATACAGATAACGGTGTAGATATTTCCATGTTTACACAGATGGTGGTGTAGATATTTCCATGTTTATACAGATCACGGTGTAGATATTTCCATGTTTACACAGATCACGGTGTAGATATTTCCATGTTTATACAGATAGCGGTGAAGGTATTTCCATGTTTTTACAGATATCAGTGTAGATTTTCCATGTTTACACAGATTGTGGTGTAGATATTTCCATCTTTCTACAGATGGCATTGTAGATATTTCCATGTTTATACAGATGGCAGTGTAGATATTTCCATGTTTATATATATGGTGGTGTAGATATTACCATGTTTATACAGATAGCGGTGTAGATACTTCCATGTTTATACAGATCGTGGTGAAGATATTTCCATGTTTATGCAGATCGCGGTGTAGATATTTCCATGTTTATACAGATCGCGATGCAGATATTTCCATGTTTATGCAGATCTCGGTGTAGATATTTCCATGTTTATTCAGATCACGGTGTAGATATTTCCATGTTTACACACATAGCGGTGGAGATATTTCCCTGTTTATAAAAATACCGATGTAGATATTTCCTTGTTTATGCAGATAGCGGTGTAGATATTTACATGTTTATAGAGATAGCGGTGTAGATATTTCCATCTTTATACAGATAGCGGTGTAGATATTTCCATGTTTATACAGATCGCGGTGTAGATATTTCCATGTTTATACAGATAGCGGTGTAGATATTTCCATGTTTATACCGATAGCGGTGTAGATATTTCCATGTTTATACCGATAGCGGTGTAGTTATTTCCATGTTTATAGACATAGCGGTGTAGATATTTCCATGTTTATATAGATGGCGTTGTGGATATTTCCATGTTTATACCGATAGCGGTGTTGGTATTTCCACGTTTATACAGATAGCGATGTAGATATTTCCATGTTTATACAGCTCACGGTGCAGATATTTATATCTTTATACAGATGGCATTGTAGATATTTCCTTATTCACACATACGGCGGTGTAGATGTTTCCATGTTTATACAGATGGCGGAGTAGTTAGTTCCATGTTTATGGAGATGGCAGTGTAGATATTTTCATGTTTATAGAGATGGCGGTGTAGATATTTCCATGTTTATAGAGATAGCAGTGGAGATATTTACATGTTTATACAGATGGCTGTGTAGATATTTCCATGTGTATACAGATGGCATTGTAGATATTTCCATGTTTATACAGATGACTGTATAGGTATTTCCATGTTTTTACAGATGGCAGTGCAGATATTTCCATGTTTATAGAGATAGCGGTGCAGATATTTCCATGTTTGTACAGATGGCGGTGATGATATTTCCATCTATACACAGATGGCCGTGTAGATATTTCCATGTCTATACAGACGGCGGCATAGATATTTCCATGGACATGCAGATGGCGGTGTAGATATTTCCATGTTTATACAGATAACAGTGTAGTTATTTCCATGTTTACACAGATGGTGGTGTAGATATTTCCATGTTTATACAGATCGTGGTGTAGATATTTCCATGTTTATACAGATCGCGGTGTAGATATTTCCATGTTTATACAGATCGCGGTGTAGATATTTCCATGTTTATACAGATCGCGGTGTAGATATTTCCATGTTTATACAGATAGCAGTGTAGATATTTCCATGTTTTTACAGATATCAGTGTAGGTTTTCCATGTTTACACAGATTGCGGTGTAGATATTTCCATCTTTCTACAGATGGCATTGTAGATATTTCCATGTTTATACAGATGGCGGTGTAGATATTTCCATGTTTATATAGATGGTGGTGTAGATATTACCATGTTTATACAGATAGCGGTGTAGATACTTCCATGTTTATACAGATCGTGGTGAAGATATTTCCATGTTTATGCAGATCGCGGTGTAGATATTTCCATGTTTATACAGATCGTGATGCAGATATTTCCATGTTTACGCAGATCGCGGTGTAGATATTTCCATGTTTATACAGATCGCGGTGTAGATATTTCCATGTTTACACAGATAGCGGTGGAGATATTTCCCTGTTTATACAAATACCGATGTAGATATTTCCATGTTTATGCAGATAGCGGTGTAGATATTTCCATGTTTATAGAGATAGCGGTGTAGATATTTCCATCTTTATACAGATAGCGGTGTAGATATTTCCATGTTTATACAGATCGCAGTGTAGATATTTCCATGTTTATACAGATAGCGGTGTAGATATTTCCATGTTTATACCGATAGCGGTGTAGATATTTCCATGTTTATAGAGATAGCGGTGTAGGTATTTCCATGTTTATAGACATAGCAGTGTAGATATTTCCATGTTTATATAGATGGCGTTGTAGATATTTCCATGTTTATACCGATAGCGGTGTTGGTATTTCCACGTTTATACAGATAGCGATGTAGATATTTCCATGTTTATACAGCTCGCGGTGCAGATATTTATATCTTTATACAGATGCCATTGTAGATATTTCCTTATTCACACATACGGCCGTGTAGATGTTTCCATGTTTATACAGATGGCGGAGTAGTTAGTTCCATGTTTATGGAGATGGCAGTGTAGATATTTTCATGTTTATAGAGATGGCGGTGTAGATATTTCCATGTTTATAGAGATAGCAGTGTAGATATTTACATGTTTATACAGATGGCTGTGTAGATATTTCCATGTGTATACAGATGGCATTGTAGATATTTCCATGTTTATACAGATGACTGTATAGGTATTTCCATGTTTTTACAGATGGCAGTGCAGATATTTCCATGTTTATAGAGATAGGGGTGCAGATATTTCCATGTTTGTACAGATGGCGCTGATGATATTTCCATCTATACACAGATGGCCGTGTAGATATTTCCATGTTTATACAGACGGCGCTGTAGACGTTTCCATGGACATGCAGATGGCGGTGTAGATATTTCCATGTTTATACAGATAACGCTGTAGATATTTCCATGTTTACACAGATGGTGGTGTAGATATTTCCATGTTTATACAGATCGTGGTGTAGATATTTCCATGTTTATACAGATCGCGGTGTAGATATTTCCATGTTTATACAGATCGCAGTGTAGATATTTCCATGTTTATACAGATCGCGGTGTAGATATTTCCATGTTTATACAGATAGCGGTGTAGAAATTTCCATGTTTTTACAGATATCAGTGTAGGTTTTCCATGTTTACACAGATTGCGGTGTAGATATTTCCATCTTTCTACAGATGGCATTGTAGATATTTCCATGTTTATACAGATGGCGGTGTAGATATTTCCATGTTTATATAGATGGTGGTGTAGATATTACCATGTTTATACAGATAGCGGTGTAGATACTTCCATGTTTATACAGATCGTGGTGAAGTTATTTCCATGTTTATGCAGATCGTGGTGTAGATATTTCCATGTTTATACAGACCGCGATGCAGATATTTCCATGTTTATGCAGATCGCGGTGTAGATATTTCCATGTTTATACAGATCGCGGTGTAGATATTTCCATGTTTACACAGATAGCGGTGGAGATATTTCCCTGTTTATGCAAATACCGATGTAGATATTTCCATGTTTATGCAGATAGCGGTGTAGATATTTCCATGTTTATAGAGATAGCGGTGTAGATATTTCCATCTTTATAGAGATAGCGGTGTAGGCATTTCCATGTTTATACAGATCGCGGTGTAGATATTTCCATGTTTATACAGATAGCGGTGTAGATATTTCCATGTTTATACAGATAGCGGTGTAGATATTTCCATGTTTATAGAGATAGCGGTGTAGGTATTTCCATGTTTATAGACATAGCGGTGTAGGTATTTCCATGTTTATATAGATGGCGTTGTAGATATTTCCATGTTTATACCGATAACGGTGTTGGTATTTCCACGTTTATACAGATAGCGATGTAGATATTTCCATGTTTATACAGCTCGCGGTGCAGTTATTTATATCTTTATACAGATGGCATTGTAGATATTTCCTTATTCACACATACGGCGGTGTAGATGTTTCCATGTTTATACAGATGGCGGAGTAGTTAGTTCCATGTTTATGGAGATGGCAGTGTAGATATTTTCATGTTTATAGAGATGGCGGTGTAGATATTTCCATGTTTATAGAGATAGCAGTGTAGATATTTGCATGTTTATACAGATGGCTGTGTAGATATTTCCATGTGTATACAGATGGCATTGTAGATATTTCCATGTTTATACAGATGACTGTAGAGGTATTTCCAGGTTTTTACAGATGGCAGTGCAGATATTTCCATGTTTATAGAGATAGCGGTGCAGATATTTCCATGTTTGTACAGATGGCGCTGATGATATTTCCATCTATACACAGATGGCCGTGTAGATATTTCCATGTTTATACAGACGGCGGTGTAGATATTTCCATGGACATGCAGATGGCGGTGTAGATATTTCCATGTTTATACAGATAACGCTGTAGATATTTCCATGTTTACACAGATGGTGGTGTAGATATTTCCATGTTTATACAGATCGTGGTGTAGATATTTCCATGTTTATACAGATCGCGGTGTAGATATTTCCATGTTTATACAGATCGCGGTGTAGATATTTCCATGTTTATACAGATCGCGGTGTAGATATTTCCATGTTTATACAGATAGCGGTGTAGAAATTTCCATGTTTTTACAGATAGCAGTGTAGGTTTTCCATTTTTACACAGATTGCGGTGTAGATATTTCCATCTTTCTACAGATGGCATTGTAGATATTTCCATGGTTATACAGATGGCGGTGTAGATATTTCCATGTTTATATAGATGGTGGTGTAGATATTACCATGTTTATACAGATAGCGGTGTAGATACTTCCATGTTTATACAGATCGTGGTGAAGATATTTCCATGTTTATGCAGATCGCGGTGTAGATATTTCCATGTTTATACAGATTGCGATGCAGATATTTCCATGTTTATGCAGATCTCGGTGTAGATATTTCCATGTTTACACAGATCGCGGTGTAGATATTTCCATGTTTACACAGATAGCGGTGGAGATATTTCCCTGTTTATACAAATACCGATGTAGATATTTCCATGTTTATGCAGATAGCGGTGTAGATATTTCCATGTTTATAGAGATAGTGGTGTAGATATTTCCATCTTTATAGAGATAGCGGTGTAGGTATTTCCATGTTTATACAGATCGCGGTGTAGATATTTCCATCTTCATACAGATAGCGGTGTAGATATTTCCATGTTTATACAGATAGCAGTGTAGATATTTCCATGTATATAGAGTTAGCGGTGTAGGTATTTCCATCTTTATAGACATAGCGGTGTAGGTATCTCCATGTTCATATAGATGGCGTTGTAGATATTTCCATGTTTATACCGATAGCGGTGTTGGTATTTCCACGTTTATAAAGATAGCGATGTAGATATTTCCATGTTTATACAGCTCGTGGTGCAGATATTTATATCTTTATACAGATGGCATTGTAGATATTTCCATGTTTATACAGATGACTGTATAGGTATTTCCATGTTTTTACAGATGGCAGTGCAGATATTTCCATGTTTATAGAGATAGCGGTGCAGATATTTCCATGTTTGTACAGATGGCGCTGATGATATTTCCATCTATACACAGATGGCCGTGTAGATATTTCCATGTTTATACAGACGGCGGTGTAGATATTTCCATGGACATGCAGATGGCGGTGTAGATATTTCCATGTTTATACAGATAACGCTGTAGATATTTCCATCTTTATAGAGATAGCGGTGTAGATATTTCCATGTTTATACAGATCGCGGTGTAGATATTCCCATGTTTATACAGGTAGCGGTGTAGATATTTCCATGTTTATACAGATAGCGGTGTAGATATTTCCATGTTTATAGAGATAGCGGTGTAGGTATTTCCATGTTTATAGACATAGCGGTGTAGATATTTCCATGTTTATATAGATGGCGTTGTAGATATTTCCATGTTTATACCGATAGCGGTGTTGGTATTTCCACGTTTATACAGATAGCGATGTAGATATTTCCATGTTTATACAGCTCGTGGTGCAGATATTTATATCTTTATACAGATGGCATTGTAGATATTTCCTTATTCACACATACGGCGGTGTAGATGTTTCCATGTTTATACAGATGGCGGAGTAGTTAGTTCCATGTTTATGGAGATGGCAGTGTAGATATTTTCATGTTTATAGAGATGGCGGTGTAGATATTTCCATGTTTATAGAGATAACAGTGTAGATATTTACATGTTTATACCGATGGCTGTGTAGATATTTCCATGTGTATACAGATGGCATTGTAGATATTTCCATGTTTATACAGATGACTGTATAGGTATTTCCATGTTTTTACAGATGGCAGTGCAGATATTTCCATGTTTATAGAGATAGCGGTGCAGATATTTCCATGTTTGTACAGATGGCGGTGATGATATTTCCATCTATACACAGATGGCCGTGTAGATATTTCCATGTTTATACAGACGGCGGCGTAGATATTTCCATGGACATGCAGATGGCGGTGTAGATATTTCCATGTTTATACAGATAACGGTGTAGATATTTCCATGTTTACACAGATGGTGGTGTAGATATTTCCATGTTTATACAGATCACGGTGTAGATATTTCCATGTTTACACAGATCACGGTGTAGATATTTCCATGTTTATACAGATAGCGGTGAAGGTATTTCCATGTTTTTACAGATATCAGTGTAGATTTTCCATGTTTACACAGATTGTGGTGTAGATATTTCCATCTTTCTACAGATGGCATTGTAGATATTTCCATGTTTATACAGATGGCAGTGTAGATATTTCCATGTTTATATATATGGTGGTGTAGATATTACCATGTTTATACAGATAGCGGTGTAGATACTTCCATGTTTATACAGATCGTGGTGAAGATATTTCCATGTTTATGCAGATCGCGGTGTAGATATTTCCATGTTTATACAGATCGCGATGCAGATATTTCCATGTTTATGCAGATCTCGGTGTAGATATTTCCATGTTTATTCAGATCACGGTGTAGATATTTCCATGTTTACACACATAGCGGTGGAGATATTTCCCTGTTTATAAAAATACCGATGTAGATATTTCCTTGTTTATGCAGATAGCGGTGTAGATATTTACATGTTTATAGAGATAGCGGTGTAGATATTTCCATCTTTATACAGATAGCGGTGTAGATATTTCCATGTTTATACAGATCGCGGTGTAGATATTTCCATGTTTATACAGATAGCGGTGTAGATATTTCCATGTTTATACCGATAGCGGTGTAGATATTTCCATGTTTATACCGATAGCGGTGTAGTTATTTCCATGTTTATAGACATAGCGGTGTAGATATTTCCATGTTTATATAGATGGCGTTGTGGATATTTCCATGTTTATACCGATAGCGGTGTTGGTATTTCCACGTTTATACAGATAGCGATGTAGATATTTCCATGTTTATACAGCTCACGGTGCAGATATTTATATCTTTATACAGATGGCATTGTAGATATTTCCTTATTCACACATACGGCGGTGTAGATGTTTCCATGTTTATACAGATGGCGGAGTAGTTAGTTCCATGTTTATGGAGATGGCAGTGTAGATATTTTCATGTTTATAGAGATGGCGGTGTAGATATTTCCATGTTTATAGAGATAGCAGTGTAGATATTTACATGTTTATACAGATGGCTGTGTAGATATTTCCATGTGTATACAGATGGCATTGTAGATATTTCCATGTTTATACAGATGACTGTAGAGGTATTTCCATGTTTTTACAGATGGCAGTGCAGATATTTCCATGTTTATAGAGATAGCGGTGCAGATATTTCCATGTTTGTACAGATGGCGCTGATGATATTTCCATCTATACACAGATGGCCGTGTAGATATTTCCATGTTTATACAGACGGCGGTGTAGATATTTCCATGGACATGCAGATGGCGGTGTAGATATTTCCATGTTTATACAGATAACGCTGTAGATATTTCCATGTTTACACAGATGGTGGTGTAGATATTTCCATGTTTATACAGATCGTGGTGTAGATATTTCCATGTTTATACAGATCGCGGTGTAGATATTTCCATGTTTATACAGATCGCGGTGTAGATATTTCCATGTTTATACAGATCGCGGTGTAGATATTTCCATGTTTATACAGATAGCGGTGTAGAAATTTCCATGTTTTTACAGATAGCAGTGTAGGTTTTCCATGTTTACACAGATTGCGGTGTAGATATTTCCATCTTTCTACAGATGGCATTGTAGATATTTCCATGGTTATACAGATGGCGGTGTAGATATTTCCATGTTTATATAGATGGTGGTGTAGATATTACCATGTTTATACAGATAGCGGTGTAGATACTTCCATGTTTATACAGATCGTGGTGAAGATATTTCCATGTTTATGCAGATCGCGGTGTAGATATTTCCATGTTTATACAGATTGCGATGCAGATATTTCCATGTTTATGCAGATCGCGGTGTAGATATTTCCATGTTTATACAGATCGCGGTGTAGATATTTCCATGTTTACACAGATAGCGGTGGAGATATTTCCCTGTTTATACAAATACCGATGTAGATATTTCCATGTTTATGCAGATAGCGGTGTAGATATTTCCATGTTTATAGAGATAGTGGTGTAGATATTTCCATCTTTATAGAGATAGCGGTGTAGGTATTTCCATGTTTATACAGATCGCGGTGTAGATATTTCCATCTTCATACAGATAGCGGTGTAGATATTTCCATGTTTATACAGATAGCAGTGTAGATATTTCCATGTATATAGAGTTAGCGGTGTAGGTATTTCCATGTTTATAGACATAGCGGTGTAGGTATCTCCATGTTCATATAGATGGCGTTGTAGATATTTCCATGTTTATACCGATAGCGGTGTTGGTATTTCCACGTTTATACAGATAGCGATGTAGATATTTCCATGTTTATACAGCTCGCGGTGCAGATATTTATATCTTTATACAGATGGCATTGTAGATATTTCCTTATTCACACATATGGCGGTGTAGATGTTTCCATGATTATACAGATGGCGGAGTAGTTAGTTCCATGTTTATGGAGATGGCAGTGTAGCTATTTTCATATTTATAGAGATGGCGGTGTAGATATTTCCATGTTTATAGAGATAGCAGTGTAGATATTTACATGTTTATACAGAGGGCTGTGTAGATATTTCCATGTCTATACAGATGGCATTGTAGATATTTCCATGTTTATACAGATGACTGTATAGTTATTTCCATGTTTTTACAGATGGCAGTGCAGATATTTACATGTTTATAGAGATATCGGTGCAGATATTTCCATGTTTGTACAGATGGCGGTGATGATATTTCCATCTATACACAGATGGCCGTGAAGATATTTCCATGTTTATACAGACGGCGGTGTAGATATTTCCATGGACATGCAGATGGCGGTGTAGATATTTCCATGTTTATACAGATAACGGTGTAGATACTTCCATGTTTACACAGATGGTGGTGTAGATATTTCCATCTTTATAGAGATAGCGGTGTAGGTATTTCCATGTTTATACAGATCGCGGTGTAGATATTTCCATCTTCATACAGATAGCGGTATAGATATTTCCATGTTTATACAGATAGCAGTGTAGATATTTCCATGTATATAGAGTTAGCGGTGTAGGTATTTCCATGTTTATAGACATAGCGGTGTAGGTATTTCCATGTTCATATAG
This sequence comes from Pan troglodytes, assembly GCF_028858775.2. Taxonomy (NCBI): domain Eukaryota; kingdom Metazoa; phylum Chordata; class Mammalia; order Primates; family Hominidae; genus Pan; species Pan troglodytes. The sequence goes on along the minus strand of NC_072418.2, from coordinate 1,121,015 downwards.
ATGGCGTTGTAGTTATTTCCATGTTTATACAGATCGCGATGCAGATATTTCCATGTTTATGCAGATCGCGGTGTAGATATTTCCATGTTTATACAGATCGCGGTGTAGATATTTCCATGTTTACACAGATAGCGGTGGAGATATTTCCCTGTTTATGCAAATACCGATGTAGATATTTCCATGTTTATGCAGATAGCGGTGTAGATATTTCCATGTTTATAGAGATAGTGGTGTAGATATTTCCATCTTTATAGAGATAGCGGTGTAGGTATTTCCATGTTTATACAGATCGCGGTGTAGATATTTCCATCTTCATACAGATAGCGGTGTAGATATTTCCATGTTTATGCAGATAGCGGTGTAGATATTTCCATGTTTATAGAGATAGTGGTGTAGATATTTCCAACTTTATAGAGATAGCGGTGTAGGTATTTCCATGTTTATACAGATCGCGGTGTAGATATTTCCATCTTCATACAGATAGCGGTGTAGATATTTCCATGTTTATACAGATCGCGGTGTAGATATTTCCATGTTTATACAGATAGCGGTGTAGAAATTTCCATGTTTTTACAGATAGCAGTGTAGGTTTTCCATGTTTACACAGATTGCGGTGTAGATATTTCCATCTTTCTACAGATGGCATTGTAGATATTTCCATGGTTATACAGATGGCGGTGTAGATATTTCCATGTTTATATAGATGGTGGTGTAGATATTACCATGTTTATACAGATAGCGGTGTAGATACTTCCATGTTTATACAGATCGTGGTGAAGATATTTCCATGTTTATGCAGATCGCGGTGTAGATATTTCCATGTTTATACAGATCGCGATGCAGATATTTCCATGTTTATGCAGATCGCGGTGTAGATATTTCCATGTTTATACAGATCGCGGTGTAGATATTTCCATGTTTACACAGATAGCGGTGGAGATATTTCCCTGTTTATACAAATACCGATGTAGATATTTCCATGTTTATGCAGATAGCGGTGTAGATATTTCCATGTTTATACAGATAGCAGTGTAGATATTTCCATGTATATAGAGTTAGCGGTGTAGGTATTTCCATGTTTATAGACATAGCGGTGTAGGTATTTCCATGTTCATATAGATGGCGTTGTAGATATTTCCATGTTTATACCGATAGCGGTGTTGGTATTTCCACGTTTATACAGATAGCGATGTAGATATTTCCATGTTTATACAGCTCGCGGTGCAGATATTTATATCTTTATACAGATGGCATTGTAGATATTTCCTTATTCACACATATGGCGGTGTAGATGTTTCCATGATAATACAGATGGCGGAGTAGTTAGTTCCATGTTTATGGAGATGGCAGTGTAGATATTTTCATATTTATTGAGATGGCGGTGTAGATATTTCCATGTTTATAGAGATAGCAGTGTAGATATTTACATGTTTATACAGATGGCTGTGTAGATATTTCCATGTCTATACAGATGGCATTGTAGATATTTCCATGTTTATACAGATGACTGTATAGGTATTTCCATGTTTTTACAGATGGCAGTGCAGATATTTCCATGTTTATAGAGATAGGGGTGCAGATATTTCCATGTTTGTACAGATGGCGCTGATGATATTTCCATCTATACACAGAAGGCCGTGTAGATATTACCATGTTTGTACAGACGGCGCTGTAGATATTTCCATGGACATGCAGATGGCGGTGTAGATATTTCCATGTTTATACAGATAACGCTGTAGATATTTCCATGTTTACACAGATGGTGGTGTAGATATTTCCATGTTTATACAGATCGTGGTGTAGATATTTCCATGTTTATACAGATCGCGGTGTAGATATTTCCATGTTAATACAGATCGCGGTGTACATATTTCCATGTTTATACAGATCGCGGTGTAGATATTTCCATGTTTATACAGATAGCGGTGTAGAAATTTCCATGTTTTTACAGATATCAGTGTAGGTTTTCCATGTTTACACAGATTGCGGTGTAGATATTTCCATCTTTCTACAGATGGCATTGTAGATATTTCCATGTTTATACAGATGGCGGTGTAGATATTTCCATGTTTATAGAGATAGCAGTGTAGATATTTACATGTTTATACAGATGGCTGTGTAGATATTTCCATGTGTATACAGATGGCATTGTAGATATTTCCATGTTTATACAGATGACTGTATAGTTATTTCCATGTTTTTACAGATGGCAGTGCAGATATTTACATGTTTATAGAGATATCGGTGCAGATATTTCCATGTTTGTACAGATGGCGGTGATGATATTTCCATCTATACACAGATGGCCGTGTAGATATTTCCATGTTTATACAGACGGCGGTGTAGATATTTCCATGGACATGCAGATGGCGGTGTAGATATTTCCATGTTTATACAGATAACGGTGTAGATACTTCCATGTTTACACAGATGGTGGTGTAGATATTTCCATGTTTATACAGATCGCGGTGTAGATATTTCCATGTTTATACAGATCGCGGTGTAGATATTTCCATGTTTATACAGATCGCGGTGTAGATATTTCCATCTTTATACAGATAGCGGTGTAGATATTTCCATGTTTATACAGATCGCGGTGTAGATATTTCCAGGTTTATATAGATGGCGTTCTAGATATTTCCATGTTTATACCGATAGCGGTGTTGGTATTTCCACGTTTATACAGATAGCGATGTAGATATTTCCATGTTTATACAGCTCGCGGTGCAGATATTTATATCTTTATACAGATGGCATTGTAGATATTTCCTTATTCACACATACGGCGGTGTAGATGTTTCCATGTTTATACAGATGGCGGAGTAGTTAGTTCCATGTTTATGGAGATGGCAGTGTAGATATTTTCATGTTTATAGAGATGGCGGTGTAGATATTTCCATGTTTATAGAGATAGCAGTGTAGATATTTACATGTTTATACAGATGGCTGTGTAGATATTTCCATGTGTATACAGATGGCATTGTAGACATTTCCATGTTTATACAGATGACTGTATCGGTATTTCCATGTTTTTACAGATGGCAGTGCAGATATTTCCATGTTTATAGAGATAGCGGTGCAGATATTTCCATGTTTGTACAGATGGCGCTGATGATACTTCCATCTATACACAGATGGCCGTGTAGATATTTCCATGTTTATACAGACGGCGGTGTAGATATTTCCATGGACATGCAAATGGCGGTGTAGATATTTCCATGTTTATACAGATAACGCTGTAGATATTTCCATGTTTACACAGATGGTGGTGTAGATATTTCCATGTTTATACAGATCGTGGTGTAGATATTTCCATGTTTATACAGATCGCGGTGTAGATATTTCCATGTTTATACAGATCGCGGTGTAGATATTTCCATGTTTATACAGATTGCGGTGTAGATATTTCCATGTTTATACAGATAGCGGTGTAGAAATTTCCATGTTTTTACAGATAGCAGTGTAGGTTTTCCATGTTTACACAGATTGCGGTGTAGATATTTCCATCTTTCTACAGATGGCATTGTAGATATTTCCATGGTTATACAGATGGCGGTGTAGATATTTCCATGTTTATATAGATGGTGGTGTAGATATTACCATGTTTATACAGATAGCGGTGTAGATACTTCCATGTTTATACAGATCGTGGTGAAGATATTTCCATGTTTATGCAGATCGTGGTGTAGATATTTCCATGTTTATACAGACCGCGATGCAGATATTTCCATGTTTATGCAGATCGCGGTGTAGATATTTCCATGTTTATACAGATCGCGGTGTAGATATTTCCATGTTTACACAGATAGCGGTGGAGATATTTCCCTGTTTATACAAATACCGATGTAGATATTTCCATGTTTATGCAGATAGCGGTGTAGATATTTCCATGTTTATAGAGATAGCGGTGTAGATATTTCCATCTTTATAGAGATAGCGGTGTAGGTATTTCCATGTTTATACAGATCGCGGTGTAGATATTTCCATGTTTATACAGATAGCGGTGTAGATATTTCCATGTTTATACAGATAGCAGTGTAGATATTTCCATGTATATAGAGTTAGCGGTGTAGGTATTTCCATGTTTATAGACATAGCGGTGTAGGTATTTCCATGTTTATATAGATGGCGTTGTAGATATTTCCATGTTTATAATGATAGCGGTGTTGGTATTTCCACGTTTATACAGATAGCGATGTAGATATTTCCATGTTTATACAGCTCGCGGTGCAGATATTTATATCTTTATACAAATGGCATTGTAGATATTTCCTTATTCACACATATGGCGGTGTAGATGTTTCCATGATTATACAGATGGCGGAGTAGTTAGTTCCATGTTTATGGAGATGGCAGTGTAGATATTTTCATATTTATAGAGATGGCGGTGTAGATATTTCCATGTTTATAGAGATAGCAGTGTAGATATTTACATGTTTATACAGATGGCTGTGTAGATATTTCCATGTGTATACAGATGGCATTGTAGATATTTCCATGTTTATACAGATGACTGTATAGTTATTTCCATGTTTTTACAGATGGCAGTGCAGATATTTACATGTTTATAGAGATATCGGTGCAGATATTTCCATGTTTGTACAGATGGCGGTGATGATATTTCCATCTATACACAGATGGCCGTGTAGATATTTCCATGTTTATACAGACGGCGGTGTAGATATTTCCATGGACATGCAGATGGCGGTGTAGATATTTCCATGTTTATACAGATAACGGTGTAGATACTTCCATATTTACACAGATGGTGGTGTAGATATTTCCATGTTTATACAGATCGCGGTGTAGATATTTCCATGTTTATACAGATCGCGGTGTAGATATTTCCATGTTTATACAGATCGCGGTGTAGATATTTCCATCTTTATACAGATAGCGGTGTAGATATTTCCATGTTTATACAGATCGCGGTGTAGATATTTCCAGGTTTATATAGATGGCGTTCTAGATATTTCCATGTTTATACCGATAGCGGTGTTGGTATTTCCACGTTTATACAGATATCGATGTAGATATTTCCATGTTTATACAGCTCGCGGTGCAGATATTTATATCTTTATACAGATGGCATTGTAGATATTTCCTTATTCACACATACGGCGGTGTTGATGTTTCCATGTTTATACAGATGGCGGAGTAGTTAGTTCCATGTTTATGGAGATGGCAGTGTAGATATTTTCATGTTTATAGAGATGGCGGTGTAGATATTTCCATGTTTATAGAGATAGCAGTGTAGATATTTACATGTTTATACAGATGGCTGTGTAGATATTTCCATGTGTATACAGATGGCATTGTAGATATTTCCATGTTTATACAGATGACTGTATAGTTATTTCCATGTTTTTACAGATGGCAGTGCAGATATTTACATGTTTATAGAGATATCGGTGCAGATATTTCCATGTTTGTACAGATGGCGGTGATGATATTTCCATCTATACACAGATGGCCGTGTAGATATTTCCATGTTTATACAGACGGCGGTGTAGATATTTCCATGGACATGCAGATGGCGGTGTAGATATTTCCATGTTTATACAGATAACGGTGTAGATACTTCCATGTTTACACAGATGGTGGTGTAGATATTTCCATGTTTATACAGATCGCGGTGTAGATATTTCCATGTTTATACAGATCGCGGTGTAGATATTTCCATGTTTATACAGATCGCGGTGTAGATATTTCCATCTTTATACAGATAGCGGTGTAGATATTTCCATGTTTATACAGATCGCGGTGTAGATATTTCCAGGTTTATATAGATGGCGTTCTAGATATTTCCATGTTTATACCGATAGCGGTGTTGGTATTTCCACGTTTATACAGATAGCGATGTAGATATTTCCATGTTTATACAGCTCGCGGTGCAGATATTTATATCTTTATACAGATGGCATTGTAGATATTTCCTTATTCACACATACGGCGGTGTAGATGTTTCCATGTTTATACAGATGGCGGAGTAGTTAGTTCCATGTTTATGGAGATGGCAGTGTAGATATTTTCATGTTTATAGAGATGGCGGTGTAGATATTTCCATGTTTATAGAGATAGCAGTGTAGATATTTACATGTTTATACAGATGGCTGTGTAGATATTTCCATGTGTATACAGATGGCATTGTAGACATTTCCATGTTTATACAGATGACTGTATCGGTATTTCCATGTTTTTACAGATGGCAGTGCAGATATTTCCATGTTTATAGAGATAGCGGTGCAGATATTTCCATGTTTGTACAGATGGCGCTGATGATACTTCCATCTATACACAGATGGCCGTGTAGATATTTCCATGTTTATACAGACGGCGGTGTAGATATTTCCATGGACATGCAGATGGCGGTGTAGATATTTCCATGTTTATACAGATAACGCTGTAGATATTTCCATGTTTACACAGATGGTGGTGTAGATATTTCCATGTTTATACAGATCGTGGTGTAGATATTTCCATGTTTATACAGATCGCGGTGTAGATATTTCCATGTTTATACAGATCGCGGTGTAGATATTTCCATGTTTATACAGATTGCGGTGTAGATATTTCCATGTTTATACAGATAGCGGTGTAGAAATTTCCATGTTTTTACAGATAGCAGTGTAGGTTTTCCATGTTTACACAGATTGCGGTGTAGATATTTCCATCTTTCTACAGATGGCATTGTAGATATTTCCATGGTTATACAGATGGCGGTGTAGATATTTCCATGTTTATATAGATGGTGGTGTAGATATTACCATGTTTATACAGATAGCGGTGTAGATACTTCCATGTTTATACAGATCGTGGTGAAGATATTTCCATGTTTATGCAGATCGTGGTGTAGATATTTCCATGTTTATACAGACCGCGATGCAGATATTTCCATGTTTATGCAGATCGCGGTGTAGATATTTCCATGTTTATACAGATCGCGGTGTAGATATTTCCATGTTTACACAGATAGCGGTGGAGATATTTCCCTGTTTATACAAATACCGATGTAGATATTTCCATGTTTATGCAGATAGCGGTGTAGATATTTCCATGTTTATAGAGATAGCCGTGTAGATATTTCCATCTTTATAGAGATAGCGGTGTAGGTATTTCCATGTTTATACAGATCGCGGTGTAGATATTTCCATGTTTATACAGATAGCGGTGTAGATATTTCCATGTTTATACAGATAGCAGTGTAGATATTTCCATGTATATAGAGTTAGCGGTGTAGGTATTTCCATGATTATAGACATAGCGGTGTAGGTATTTCCATGTTTATATAGATGGCGTTGTAGATATTTCCATGTTTATAATGATAGCGGTGTTGGTATTTCCACGTTTATACAGATAGCGATGTAGATATTTCCATGTTTATACAGCTCGCGGTGCAGATATTTATATCTTTATACAGATGGCATTGTAGATATTTCCTTATTCACACATATGGCGGTGTAGATGTTTCCATGATTATACAGATGGCGGAGTAGTTAGTTCCATGTTTATGGAGATGGCAGTGTAGATATTTTCATATTTATAGAGATGGCGGTGTAGATATTTCCATGTTTATAGAGATAGCAGTGTAGATATTTACATGTTTATACAGATGGCTGTGTAGATATTTCCATGTGTATACAGATGGCATTGTAGATATTTCCATGTTTATACAGATGACTGTATAGTTATTTCCATGTTTTTACAGATGGCAGTGCAGATATTTACATGTTTATAGAGATATCGGTGCAGATATTTCCATGTTTGTACAGATGGCGGTGATGATATTTCCATCTATACACAGATGGCCGTGTAGATATTTCCATGTTTATACAGACGGCGGTGTAGATATTTCCATGGACATGCAGATGGCGGTGTAGATATTTCCATGTTTATACAGATAACGGTGTAGATACTTCCATATTTACACAGATGGTGGTGTAGATATTTCCATGTTTATACAGATCGCGGTGTAGATATTTCCATGTTTATACAGATCGCGGTGTAGATATTTCCATGTTTATACAGATCGCGGTGTAGATATTTCCATCTTTATACAGATAGCGGTGTAGATATTTCCATGTTTATACAGATCGCGGTGTAGATATTTCCAGGTTTATATAGATGGCGTTCTAGATATTTCCATGTTTATACCGATAGCGGTGTTGGTATTTCCACGTTTATACAGATATCGATGTAGATATTTCCATGTTTATACAGCTCGCGGTGCAGATATTTATATCTTTATACAGATGGCATTGTAGATATTTCCTTATTCACACATACGTCGGTGTTGATGTTTCCATGTTTATACAGATGGCGGAGTAGTTAGTTCCATGTTTCTGGAGATGGCAGTGTAGATATTTTCATGTTTATAGAGATGGCGGTGTAGATATTTCCATGTTTATAGAGATAGCAGTGTAGATATTTACATGTTTATACAGATGGCTGTGTAGATATTTCCATGTGTATACAGATGGCATTGTAGATATTTCCATGTTTATACAGATGACTGTATAGGTATTTCCATGTTTTTACAGATGGCAGTGTAGATATTTCCATGGTTATAGAGATAGGGGTGCAGATATTTCCATGTTTGTACAGATGGCGCTGATGATATTTCCATCTATACACAGATGGCCGTGTAGATATTTCCATGTTTATACAGACGGCGCTGTAGATGTTTCCATGGACATGCAGATGGCGGTGTAGATATTTCCATATTTATACAGATAACGCTGTAGATATTTCCATGTTTACACAGATGGTGGTGTACATATTTCCATGTTTATACAGATCGTGGTGTAGATATTTCCATGTTTATACAGATCGCGGTGTAGATATTTCCATGTTAATACAGATCGCGGTGTAGATATTTCCATGTTTATACAGATCGCGGTGTAGATATTTCCATGTTTATACAGATAGCGGTGTAGAAATTTCCATGTTTTTACAGATATCAGTGTAGGTTTTCCATGTTTACACAGATTGCGGTGTAGATATTTCCATCTTTCTACAGATGGCTTTGTAGATATTTCCATGGTTATACAGATGGCGGTGTAGATATTTCCATGTTTATATAGATGGTGGTGTAGATATTACCATGTTTATACACATAGCGGTGTAGATACTTCCATGTTTATACAGATCGTGGTGAAGATATTTCCATGTTTATGCAGATCGTGGTGTAGATATTTCCATGTTTATACAGACCGCGATGCAGATATTTCCATGTTTATGCAGATCGCGGTGTAGATATTTCCATGTTTATACAGATCGCGGTGTAGATATTTCCATGTTTACACAGATAGCGGTGGAGATATTTCCCTGTTTATACAAATACCGATGTAGATATTTCCATGTTTATGCAGATAGCGGTGTAGATATTTCCATGTTTATAGAGATAGCGGTGTAGATATTTCCATCTTTATAGAGATAGCGGTGTAGGTATTTCCGTGTTTATACAGATCGCGGTGTAGATATTTCCATGTTTATACAGATAGCGGTGTAGATATTTCCATGTTTATACAGATAGCGGTGTAGATATTTCCATGTTTATAGAGATAGCGGTGTAGGTATTTCCATGTTTATAGACATAGCGGTGTAGGTATTTCTATGTTTATATAGATGGCGTTGTAGATATTTCCATGTTTATACCGATAGCGGTGTTGGTATTTCCACATTTATACAGATAGCGATGTAGATATTTCCATGTTTATACAGCTCGCGGTGCAGATATTTATATCTTTATACAGATGGCATTGTAGATATTTCCTTATTCACACATACGGCGGTGTAGATGTTTCCATGTTTATACAGATGGCGGAGTAGTTAGTTCCATGTTTATGGAGATGGCAGTGTAGATATTTTCATGTTTATAGAGATGGCGGTGTAGATATTTCCATGTTTATAGAGATAGCAGTGTAGATATTTAAATGTTTATACAGATGGCTGTGTAGATATTTCCATGTGTATACAGATGGCATTGTAGATATTTCCATGTTTATACAGATGACTGTATAGGTATTTCCATGTTTTTACAGATGGCAGTGAAGATATTTCCATGTTTATAGAGATAGCGGTGCAGATATTTCCATGTTTGTACAGATGGCGCTGATGATATTTCCATCTATACACAGATGGCCGTGTAGATATTTCCATGTTTATACAGACGGCGGTGTAGATATTTCCATGGACATGCAGATGGCGGTGTAGATATTTCCATGTTTATACAGATAACGCTGTAGATATTTCCATGTTTACACAGATGGTGGTGTAGATATTTCCATGTTTATACAGATCGTGGTGTAGATATTTCCATGTTTATACAGATCGCGGTGTAGATATTTCCATGTTTATACAGATCGCGGTGTAGATATTTTCATGTTTATACAGATCGCGGTGTAGATATTTCCATGTTTATACAGATAGCGGTGTAGAAATTTCCATGTTTTTACAGATAGCAGTGTAGGTTTTCCATGTTTACACAGATTGCGGTGTAGATATTTCCATCTTTCTACAGATGGCATTGTAGATATTTCCATGGTTATACAGATGGCGGTGTAGATATTTCCATGTTTATATAGATGGTGGTGTAGATATTACCATGTTTATACAGATAGCGGTGTAGATACTTCCATGTTTATACAGATCGTGGTGAAGATATTTCCATGTTTATGCAGATCGCGGTGTAGATATTTCCATGTTTATACAGATCGCGATGCAGATATTTCCATGTTTATGCAGATCGCGGTGTAGATATTTCCATGTTTATACAGATCGCGGTGTAGATATTTCCATGTTTACACAGATAGCGGTGGAGATATTTCCCTGTTTATACAAATACCGATGTAGATATTTCCATGTTTATGCAGATAGCGGTGTAGATATTTCCATGTTTATAGAGATAGTGGTGTAGATATTTCCATCTTTATAGAGATAGCGGTGTAGGTATTTCCATGTTTATACAGATCGCGGTGTAGATATTTCCATCTTCATACAGATAGCGGTGTAGATATTTCCATGTTTATACAGATAGCAGTGTAGATATTTCCATGTATATAGAGTTAGCGGTGTAGGTATTTCCATGTTTATAGACATAGCGGTGTAGGTATTTCCATGTTCATATAGATGGCGTTGTAGATATTTCCATGTTTATACCGATAGCGGTGTTGGTATTTCCACGTTTATACAGATAGCGATGTAGATATTTCCATGTTTATACAGCTCGCGGTGCAGATATTTATATCTTTATACAGATGGCATTGTAGATATTTCCTTATTCACACATATGGCGGTGTAGATGTTTCCATGATTATACAGATGGCGGAGTAGTTAGTTCCATGTTTATGGAGATGGCAGTGTAGATATTTTCATATTTATAGAGATGGCGGTGTAGATATTTCCATGTTTATAGAGATAGCAGTGTAGATATTTACATGTTTATACAGATGGCTGTGTAGATATTTCCATGTGTATACAGATGGCATTGTAGATATTTCCATGTTTATACAGATGACTGTATAGTTATTTCCATGTTTTTACAGATGGCAGTGCAGATATTTACATGTTTATAGAGATATCGGTGCAGATATTTCCATGTTTGTACAGATGGCGGTGATGATATTTCCATCTATACACAGATGGCCGTGTAGATATTTCCATGTTTATACAGACGGCGGTGTAGATATTTCCATGGACATGCAGATGGCGGTGTAGATATTTCCATGTTTATACAGATAACGGTGTAGATACTTCCATGTTTACACAGATGGTGGTGTAGATATTTCCATGTTTATACAGATCGCGGTGTAGATATTTCCATGTTTATACAGATTGCGGTGTAGATATTTCCATGTTTATACAGATCGCGGTGTAGATATTTCCATGTTTATACAGATAGCGGTGTAGATATTTCCATGTTTATACAGATAGCGGTGTAGATATTTCCATGTTTATAGAGATAGCGGTGTAGGTATTTCCATGTTTATAGACATAGCGGTGTAGATATTTCCATGTTTATACAGATCGCGGTGTAGATATTTCCATGTTTATACAGATAGCGGTGTAGAAATTTCCATGTTTTTACAGATATCAGTGTAGGTTTTCCATGTTTACACAGATTGCGGTGTAGATATTTCCATCTTTCTACAGATGGCATTGTAGATATTTCCATGGTTATACAGATGGCGGTGTAGATATTTCCATGTTTATATAGATGGTGGTGTAGATATTACCATGTTTATACAGATAGCGGTGTAGATACTTCCATGTTTATACAGATCGCGATGCAGATATTTCCATGTTTATGCAGATCGCGGTGTACATATTTCCATGTTTATACAGATCGCGGTGTAGATATTTCCATGTTTACACAGATAGCGGTGGAGATATTTCCCTGTTTATACAAATACCGATGTAGATATTTCCATGTTTATGCAGATAGCGGTGTAGATATTTCCATGTTCATAGAGATAGCGGTGTAGATATTTCCATCTTTATACAGATAGCGGTGTAGATATTTCCATGTTTATACAGATCGCGGTGTAGATATTTCCATGTTTATACAGATAGCGGTGTAGATATTTCCATGTTTATACCGATAGCGGTGTAGATATTTCCATGTTTATAGAGATAGCGGTGTAGGTATTTCCATGTTTATAGACATAGCGGTGTAGATATTTCCATGTTTATATAGATGGCGTTGTAGATATTCCCATGTTTATACCGATAGCGGTGTTGGTATTTCCACGTTTATACAGATAGTGATGTAGATATTTCCATGTTTATACAGCTCGCGGTGCAGATATTTATATCTTTATACAGATGGCATTGTAGATATTTCCTTATTCACACATACGGCGGTGTAGATGTTTCCATGTTTATACAGATGGCGGAGTAGTTAGTTCCATGTTTATGGAGATGGCAGTGTAGGTATTTTCATGTTTATAGAGATGGCGGTGTAGATATTTCCATGTTTATAGAGATAGCAGTGTAGATATTTACATGTTTATACAGATGGCTGTGTAGATATTTCCATGTGTATACAGATGGCATTGTAGATATTTCCATGTTTATACAGATGACTGTATAGTTATTTCCATGTTTTTACAGATGGCAGTGCAGATATTTCCATGTTTATAGAGATAGGGGTGCAGATATTTCCATGTTTGTACAGATGGCGCTGATGATATTTCCATCTATACACAGAAGGCCGTGTAGATATTACCATGTTTGTACAGACGGCGCTGTAGATATTTCCATGGACATGCAGATGGCGGTGTAGATATTTCCATGTTTATACAGATAACGCTGTAGATATTTCCATGTTTACACAGATGGTGGTGTAGATATTTCCATGTTTATACAGATCGTGGTGTAGATATTTCCATGTTTATACAGATCGCGGTGTAGATATTTCCATGTTAATACAGATCGCGGTGTAGATATTTCCATGTTTATACAGATCGCGGTGTAGATATTTCCATGTTTATACAGATAGCGGTGTAGAAATTTCCATGTTTTTACAGATATCAGTGTAGGTTTTCCATGTTTACACAGATTGCGGTGTAGATATTTCCATCTTTCTACAGATGGCATTGTAGATATTTCCATGTTTATACAGATGGCGGTGTAGATATTTCCATGTTTATATAGATGGTGGTGTATATATTACCATGTTTACACAGATAGCGGTGTAGATACTTCCATGTTAATACAGATCGTGGTGAAGATATTTCCATGTTTATGCATATCGTGGTGTAGATATTTCCATGTTTATACAGACGGCGATGCAGATATTTCCATGTTTATGCAGATCGCGGTGTAGATATTTCCATGTTTATACAGATCGCGGTGTAGATATTTCCATGTTTACACAGATAGCGGTGGAGATATTTCCCTGTTTATACAAATACCCATGTAGATATTTCCATGTTTATGCAGATAGCGGTGTAGATATTTCAATGTTTATAGAGATAGCGGTGTAGATATTTCCATCTTTATAGAGATAGCGGTGTAGGTATTTCCATGTTTATACAGATCGCGGTGTAGATATTTCCATGTTTATATAGATAGCGGTGTAGATATTTCCATGTTTATACAGATAGCGGTGTAGATATTTCCATGTTTATAGAGATAGCGGTGTAGGTATTTCCATGTTTATAGACATAGCGGTGTAGGTATTTCCATGTTTATAGAGATAGCGGTGTAGGTATTTCCATGTTTATAGACATAGCGGTGTAGATATTTCCATGTTTATACAGATCGCGGTGTAGATATTTCCATGTTTATACAGATAGCGGTGTAGAAATTTCCATGTTTTTACAGATATCAGTGTAGGTTTTCCATGTTTACACAGATTGCGGTGTAGATATTTCCATCTTTCTACAGATGGCATTGTAGATATTTCCATGGTTATACAGATGGCGGTGTAGATATTTCCATGTTTATATAGATGGTGGTGTAGATATTACCATGTTTATACAGATAGCGGTGTAGATACTTCCATGTTTATACAGATCGCGATGCAGATATTTCCATGTTTATGCAGATCGCGGTGTACATATTTCCATGTTTATACAGATCGCGGTGTAGATATTTCCATGTTTACACAGATAGCGGTGGAGATATTTCCCTGTTTATACAAATACCGATGTAGATATTTCCATGTTTATGCAGATAGCGGTGTAGATATTTCCATGTTCATAGAGATAGCGTTGTAGATATTTCCATCTTTATACAGATAGCGGTGTAGATATTTCCATTTTTATACAGATCGCGGTGTAGATATTTCCATGTTTATACAGATAGCGGTGTAGATATTTCCATGTTTATACCGATAGCGGTGTAGATATTTCCATGTTTATAGAGATAGCGGTGTAGGTATTTCCATGTTTATAGACATAGCGGTGTAGATATTTCCATGTTTATATAGATGGCGTTGTAGATATTCCCATGTTTATACCGATAGCGGTGTTGGTATTTCCACGTTTATACAGATAGTGATGTAGATATTTCCATGTTTATACAGCTCGCGGTGCAGATATTTATATCTTTATACAGATGGCATTGTAGATATTTCCTTATTCACACATACGGCGGTGTAGATGTTTCCATGTTTATACAGATGGCGGAGTAGTTAGTTCCATGTTTATGGAGATGGCAGTGTAGGTATTTTCATGTTTATAGAGATGGCGGTGTAGATATTTCCATGTTTATAGAGATAGCAGTGTAGATATTTACATGTTTATACAGATGGCTGTGTAGATATTTCCATGTGTATACAGATGGCATTGTAGATATTTCCATGTTTATACAGATGACTGTATAGTTATTTCCATGTTTTTACAGATGGCAGTGCAGATATTTCCATGTTTATAGAGATAGGGGTGCAGATATTTCCATGTTTGTACAGATGGCGCTGATGATATTTCCATCTATACACAGAAGGCCGTGTAGATATTACCATGTTTGTACAGACGGCGCTGTAGATATTTCCATGGACATGCAGATGGCGGTGTAGATATTTCCATGTTTATACAGATAACGCTGTAGATATTTCCATGTTTACACAGATGGTGGTGTAGATATTTCCATGTTTATACAGATCGTGGTGTAGATATTTCCATGTTTATACAGATCGCGGTGTAGATATTTCCATGTTAATACAGATCGCGGTGTAGATATTTCCATGTTTATACAGATCGCGGTGTAGATATTTCCATGTTTATACAGATAGCGGTGTAGAAATTTCCATGTTTTTACAGATATCAGTGTAGGTTTTCCATGTTTACACAGATTGCGGTGTAGATATTTCCATCTTTCTACAGATGGCATTGTAGATATTTCCATGTTTATACAGATGGCGGTGTAGATATTTCCATGTTTATATAGATGGTGGTGTATATATTACCATGTTTACACAGATAGCGGTGTAGATACTTCCATGTTAATACAGATCGTGGTGAAGATATTTCCATGTTTATGCATATCGTGGTGTAGATATTTCCATGTTTATACAGACGGCGATGCAGATATTTCCATGTTTATGCAGATCGCGGTGTAGATATTTCCATGTTTATACAGATCGCGGTGTAGATATTTCCATGTTTACACAGATAGCGGTGGAGATATTTCCCTGTTTATACAAATACCCATGTAGATATTTCCATGTTTATGCAGATAGCGGTGTAGATATTTCAATGTTTATAGAGATAGCGGTGTAGATATTTCCATCTTTATAGAGATAGCGGTGTAGGTATTTCCATGTTTATACAGATCGCGGTGTAGATATTTCCATGTTTATATAGATAGCGGTGTAGATATTTCCATGTTTATACAGATAGCGGTGTAGATATTTCCATGTTTATAGAGATAGCGGTGTAGGTATTTCCATGTTTATAGACATAGCGGTGTAGGTATTTCCATGTTTATATAGATGGCGTTGTAGATATTTCCATGTTTATACCGATAGCGGTGTTGGTATTTCCACGTTTATACAGATAGCGATGTAGATATTTCCATGTTTATACAGCTCGCGGTGCAGATATTTATATCTTTGTACAGATGGCATTGTAGATATTTCCTTATTCACACATACGGCGGTGTAGATGTTTCCATGTTTATACAGATGGCGGAGTAGTTAGTTCCATGTTTATGGAGATGGCAGTGTAGATATTTTCATGTTTATAGAGATGGCGGTGTAGATATTTCCATGTTTATAGAGATAGCAGTGTAGATATTTACATGTTTATACAGATGGCTGTGTAGATATTTCCATGTGTATACAGATGGCATTGTAGACATTTCCATGTTTATACAGATGACTGTATAGGTATTTCCATGTTTTTACAGATGGCAGTGCAGATATTTCCATGTTTATAGAGATAGCGGTGCAGATATTTCCATGTTTGTACAGATGGCGCTGATGATATTTCCATCTATACACAGATGGCCGTGTAGATATTTCCATGTTTATACAGACGGCGGTGTAGATATTTCCATGGACATGCAGATGGCGGTGTAGATATTTCCATGTTTATGCAGATAACGCTGTAGATATTTCCATGTTTACACAGATGGTGGTGTAGATATTTCCATGTTTATACAGATCATGGTGTAGATATTTCCATGTTTATACAGATCGCGGTGTAGATATTTCCATGTTTATACAGATCGCGGTGTAGATATTTCCATGTTTATACAGATCGCGGTGTAGATATTTCCATGTTTATACAGATAGCGGTGTAGAAATTTCCATGTTTTTACAGATAGCAGTGTAGGTTTTCCATGTTTACACAGATTGCGGTGTAGATATTTCCATCTTTCTACAGATGGCATTGTAGATATTTCCATGGTTATACAGATGGCGGTGTAGATATTTCCATGTTTATATAGATGGTGGTGTAGATATTACCATGTTTATACAGATAGCGGTGTAGATACTTCCATGTTTATACAGATCGTGGTGAAGATATTTCCATGTTTATGCAGATCGCGGTGTAGATATTTCCATGTTTATACAGATCGCGATGCAGATATTTCCATGTTTATGCAGATCGCCGTGTAGATATTTCCATGTTTATACAGATCGCGGTGTAGATATTTCCATGTTTACACAGATAGCGGTGGAGATATTTCCCTGTTTATACAAATACCGATGTAGATATTTCCATGTTTATGCAGATAGCGGTGTAGATATTTCCATGTTTATACAGATAGCAGTGTAGATATTTCCATGTATATAGAGTTAGCGGTGTAGGTATTTCCATGTTTATAGACATAGCGGTGTAGGTATTTCCATGTTCATATAGATGGCGTTGTAGATATTTCCATGTTTATACCGATAGCGGTGTTGGTATTTCCACGTTTATACAGATAGCGATGTAGATATTTCCATGTTTATACAGCTCGCGGTGCAGATATTTATATCTTTATACAGATGGCATTGTAGATATTTCCTTATTCACACATATGGCGGTGTAGATGTTTCCATGATTATACAGATGGCGGAGTAGTTAGTTCCATGTTTATGGAGATGGCAGTGTAGATATTTTCATATTTATTGAGATGGCGGTGTAGATATTTCCATGTTTATAGAGATAGCAGTGTAGATATTTACATGTTTATACAGATGGCTGTGTAGATATTTCCATGTCTATACAGATGGCATTGTAGATATTTCCATGTTTATACAGATGACTGTATAGGTATTTCCATGTTTTTACAGATGGCAGTGCAGATATTTCCATGTTTATAGAGATAGGGGTGCAGATATTTCCATGTTTGTACAGATGGCGCTGATGATATTTCCATCTATACACAGAAGGCCGTGTAGATATTACCATGTTTGTACAGACGGCGCTGTAGATATTTCCATGGACATGCAGATGGCGGTGTAGATATTTCCATGTTTATACAGATAACGCTGTAGATATTTCCATGTTTACACCGATGGTGGTGTAGATATTTCCATGTTTATACAGATCGTGGTGTAGATATTTCCATGTTTATACAGATCGCGGTGTAGATATTTCCATGATAATACAGATCGCGGTGTACATATTTCCATGTTTATACAGATCGCGGTGTAGATATTTCCATGTTTATACAGATAGCGGTGTAGATATTTCCATGTTTTTACAGATATCAGTGTAGGTTTTCCATGTTTACACAGATTGCGGTGTAGATATTTCCATCTTTCTACAGATGGCATTGTAGATATTTCCATGTTTATACAGATGGCGGTGTAGATATTTCCATGTTTATAGAGATAGCAGTGTAGATATTTACATGTTTATACAGATGGCTGTGTAGATATTTCCATGTGTATACAGATGGCATTGTAGATATTTCCATGTTTATACAGATGACTGTATAGTTATTTCCATGTTTTTACAGATGGCAGTGCAGATATTTACATGTTTATAGAGATATCGGTGCAGATATTTCCATGTTTGTACAGATGGCGGTGATGATATTTCCATCTATACACAGATGGCCGTGTAGATATTTCCATGTTTATACAGACGGCGGTGTAGATATTTCCATGGACATGCAGATGGCGGTGTAGATATTTCCATGTTTATACAGATAACGGTGTAGATACTTCCATGTTTACACAGATGGTGGTGTAGATATTTCCATGTTTATACAGATCGCGGTGTAGATATTTCCATGTTTATGCAGATCGCGGTGTAGATATTTCCATGTTTATACAGATCGCGATGCAGGTATTTCCATATTTACGCAGATCACGGTGTAGATATTTCCATGTTTATACAGATCGCGGTGTAGATATTTCCATGTTTACACAGATAGCGGTGGAGATATTTCCCTGTTTATACAAATACCGATGTAGATATTTCCATGGTTATGCAGATAGCGGTGTAGATATTTCCATGTTTATAGAGATAGCGGTGTAGATATTTCCATCTTTATACAGATAGCGGTGTAGATATTTCCATGTTTATACAGATCGCGGTGTAGATATTTCCATGTTTATACAGATAGCGGTGTAGATATTTCCATGTTTATAGAGATAGCGGTGTAGGTATTTCCATGTTTATAGACATAGCGGTGTAGATATTTCCATGTTTATATAGATGGCGTTGTAGATATTTCCATGTTTATACCGATAGCGGTGTTGGTATTTCCACGTTTATACAGATAGCGCTGTAGATATTTCCATGTTTATACAGCTCGCGGTGCAGATATTTATATCTTTATACAGATGGCATTGTAGATATTTCCTTATTCACACATACGGCGGTGTAGATGTTTCCATGTTTATACAGATGGCGGAGTAGTTAGTTCCATGTTTATGGAGATGGCAGTGTGGATATTTTCATGTTTATAGAGATGGCGGTGTAGATATTTCCATGTTTATAGAGATAGCAGTGTAGATATTTACATGTTTATACAGATGGCTGTGTAGATATTTCCATGTGTATACAGATGGCATTGTAGATATTTCCATGTTTATACAGATGACTGTAGAGGTATTTCCATGTTTTTACAGATGGCAGTGCAGATATTTCCATGTTTATAGAGATAGCGGTGCAGATATTTCCATGTTTGTACAGATGGCGGTGATGATATTTCCATCTATACACAGATGGGCGTGTAGATATTTCCATGTTTATACAGACGGCGGCGTAGATATTTCCATGGACATGCAGATGGCAGTGTAGATATTTCCATGTTTATACAGATAACGGTGTAGATATTTCCATGTTTACACAGATGGTGGTGTAGACATTTCCATGTTTATACAGATCGCGGTGTAGATATTTCCATGTTTATACAGATCGCGGTGTAGATATTTCCATGTTTATACAGATCGCGGTGTAGATATTTCCATGTTTATACAGATAGCGGTGTAGATATTTCCATGTTTTTACAGATATCAGTGTAGATTTTCCATGTTTACACAGATTGCGGTGTAGATATTTCCATCTTTCTACAGATGGCATTGTAGATATTTCCATGTTTATACAGATGGCGGTGTAGATATTTCCATGTTTATATAGATGGTGGTGTAGATATTACCATGTTTATACAGATAGCGGTGTAGATACTTCCATGTTTATACAGATCGTGGTGAAGATATTTCCATGTTTATGCAGATCGCGGTGTAGATATTTCCATGTTTATACAGATCGCGGTGTAGATATTTCCATGTTTACACAGATAGCGGTGGAGATATTTCCCTGTTTATACAAATACCGATGTAGATATTTCCATGTTTATGCAGATAGCGGTGTAGATATTTCCATGTTTATAGAGATAGCGGTGTAGATATTTCCATGTTTATAGAGATAGCGGTGTAGATATTTCCATGTTTATACAGATCGCGGTGTAGATATTTCCATGTTTATACAGATAGTGGTGTAGATATTTCCATGTTTATACAGATAGCGGTGTATATATTTCCATGTTTATAGAGATAGCGGTGTAGGTATTTCCATGTTTATAGACATAGCGGTGTAGATATTTCCATGTTTATATAGATGGCGTTGTAGATATTTCCATCTTTATACCGATAGCGGTGTTGGTATTTCCACGTTTATACAGATAGCGATGTAGATATTTCCATGTTTATGCAGCTCGCGGTGCAGATATTTATATCTTTATACTGATGGCATTGTAGATATTTCCTTATTCACACAAACGGCAGTGTAGATGTTTCCATGTTTATACAGATGGCGGAGTAGTTAGTTCCATGTTTATGGAGATGGCAGTGTAGATATTTTCATGTTTATAGAGATGGCGGTGTAGATATTTCCATGTTTATAGAGATAGCAGTGTAGATATTTACATGTTTATACAGATGGCTGTGTAGATATTTCCATGTGTATACAGATGGCATTGTAGATATTTCCATGTTTATACAGATGACTGTAGAGGTATCTCCATGTTTTTACAGATGGCAGTGCAGATATTTCCATGTTTATAGAGATAGCGGTGCAGATATTTCCATGTTTGTACAGATGGCGGTGATGATATTTCCATCTATACACAGATGGCCGTGTGGATATTTACATGTTTATACAGACGGCGGCGTAGATATTTCCATGGACATGCAGATGGCGGTGAAGATATTTCCATGTTTATACAGATAACGGTGTAGATATTTCCATGTTTACACAGAGGGTGGTGTAGATATTTCCATGTTTATACAGATCGCGGTGTAGATATTTCCATGTTTATACAGATCTCGGTGTCGATATTTCCATGTTTATACAGATCACGGTGTAGATATTTCCATGTTTATGCAGATAGCGGTGAAGATATTTCCATGTTTTTACAGATATCAGTGTAGATTTTCCATGTTTACACAGATTGCGGTGTAGATATTTCCATCTTTCTACAGATGGCATTGTAGATATTTCCATGTTTATACAGATGGCGGTGTAGATATTTCCATGTTTATATAGATGGTGGTGTAGATATTACCATGTTTATACAGATAGCGGTGTAGATACTTCCATGTTTATACAGATCGTGGTGAAGATATTTCCATGTTTATGCAGATCGCGGTGTAGATATTTCCATGTTTATACAGATCGCGATGCAGGTATTTCCATATTTACGCAGATCACGGTGTAGATATTTCCATGTTTATACAGATCGCGGTGTAGATATTTCCATGTTTACACAGATAGCGGTGGAGATATTTCCCTGTTTATACAAATACCGATGTAGATATTTCCATGGTTATGCAGATAGCGGTGTAGATATTTCCATGTTTATAGAGATAGCGGTGTAGATATTTCCATCTTTATACAGATAGCGGTGTAGATATTTCCATGTTTATACAGATCGCGGTGTAGATATTTCCATGTTTATACAGATAGCGGTGTAGATATTTCCATGTTTATAGAGATAGCGGTGTAGGTATTTCCATGTTTATAGACATAGCGGTGTAGATATTTCCATGTTTATATAGATGGCGTTGTAGATATTTCCATGTTTATACCGATAGCGGTGTTGGTATTTCCACGTTTATACAGATAGCGATGTAGATATTTCCATGTTTATACAGCTCGCTTTGCAGATATTTATATCTTTATACAGATGGCATTGTAGATATTTCCTTATTCACACATACGGCGGTGTAGATGTTTCCATGTTTATACAGATGGCGGAGTAGTTAGTTCCATGTTTATGGAGATGGCAGTGTAGATATTTTCATGTTTATAGAGATGGCGGTGTAGATATTTCTATGTTTATAGAGATAGCAGTGTAGATATTTACATGTTTATACAGATGGCTGTGTAGATATTTCCATGTGTATACAGATGGCATTGTAGATATATCCATGTTTATACAGATGACTGTAGAGGTATTTCCATGTTTTTACAGATGGCAGTGCAGATATTTCCATGTTTATAGAGATAGCGGTGCAGATATTTCCATGTTTGTACAGATGGCGGTGATGATATTTCCATCTATACACAGATGGCCGTGTAGATATTTCCATGTTTATACAGACGGCGGCGTAGATATTTCCATGCACACGCAGATGGCGGTGTAGATATTTCCATGTTTATACAGATAACGGTGTAGATATTTCCATGTTTACACAGATGGTGGTGTAGACATTTCCATGTTTATACAGATCGCGGTGTAGATATTTCCATGTTTATACAGATCGCGGTGTAGATATTTCCATGTTTATACAGATCGCGGTGTAGATATTTCCATGTTTATACAGATAGCGGTGTAGATATTTCCATGTTTATAGAGATAGCGGTGTAGGTATTTCCATGTTTATAGACATAGCGGTGTAGGTATTTCCATGTTTATATAGATGGCGTTGTAGATATTTCCATGTTTATACCGATAGCGGTGTTGGTATTTCCACGTTTATACAGATAGCGATGTAGATATTTCCATGTTTATACAGCTCGCGGTGCAGATATTTATATCTTTATACAGATGGCATTGTAGATATTACCTTATTCACACATACGGCGGTGTAGATGTTTCCATGTTTATACAGATGGCGGAGTAGTTAGTTCCATGTTTATGGAGATGGCAGTGTAGATATTTTCATGTTTATAGAGATGGCGGTGTAGATATTTCCATGTTTATAGAGATAGCAGTGTAGATATTTACATGTTTATACAGATGGCTGTGTAGATATTTCCATGTGTATACAGATGGCATTGTAGATATTTCCATGTTTATACAGATGACTGTAGAGGTATTTCCATGTTTTTACAGATGGCAGTGCAGATATTTCCATGTTTATAGAGATAGCGGTGCAGATATTTCCATGTTTGTACAGATGGCGCTGATGATATTTCCATCTATACACAGATGGCCGTGTAGATATTTCCATGTTTATACAGACGGCGGTGTAGATATTTCCATGGTCATGCAGATGGCGGTGTAGATATTTCCATGTTTATACAGATAACGCTGTAGATATTTCCATGTTTACACAGATGGTGGTGTAGATATTTCCATGTTTATACAGATCGTGGTGTAGATATTTCCATGTTTATACAGATCGCGGTGTAGATATTTCCATGTTTATACAGATCGCGGTGTAGATATTTCCATGTTTATACAGATAGCGGTGTAGAAATTTCCATGTTTTTACAGATAGCAGTGTAGGTTTTCCATGTTTACACAGATTGTGGTGTAGATATTTCCATCTTTCTACAGATGGCATTGTAGATATTTCCATGGTTATACAGATGGCGGTGTAGATATTTCCATGTTTATATAGATGGTGGTGTAGATATTACCATGTTTATACAGATAGCGGTGTAGATACTTCCATGTTTATACAGATCGTGGTGAAGATATTTCCATGTTTATGCAGATCGCGGTGTAGATATTTCCATGTTTATACAGATTGCGATGCAGATATTTCCATGTTTATGCAGATCGCGGTGTAGATATTTCCATGTTTATACAGATCGCGGTGTAGATATTTCCATGTTTACACAGATAGCGGTGGAGATATTTCCCTGTTTATACAAATACCGATGTAGATATTTCCATGTTTATGCAGATAGCGGTGTAGATATTTCCATGTTTATAGAGATAGTGGTGTAGATATTTCCATCTTTATAGAGATAGCGGTGTAGGTATTTCCATGTTTATACAGATCGCGGTGTAGATATTTCCATCTTCATACAGATAGCGGTGTAGATATTTCCATGTTTATACAGATAGCAGTGTAGATATTTCCATGTATATAGAGTTAGCGGTGTAGGTATTTCCATCTTTATAGACATAGCGGTGTAGGTATCTCCATGTTCATATAAATGGCGTTGTAGATATTTCCATGTTTATACCGATAGCGGTGTTGGTATTTCCACGTTTATAAAGATAGCGATGTAGATATTTCCATGTTTATACAGCTCGCGGTGCAGATATTTATATCTTTATACAGATGGCATTGTAGATATTTCCTTATTCACACATATGGCGGTGTAGATGTTTCCATGATTATCCAGATGGCGGAGTAGTTAGTTCCATGTTTATGGAGATGGCAGTGTAGCTATTTTCATATTTATAGAGATGGCGGTGTAGATATTTCCATGTTTATAGAGATAGCAGTGTAGATATTTACATGTTTATACAGATGGCTGTGTAGATATTTCCATGTGTATACAGATGGCATTGTAGATATTTCCATGTTTATACAGATGACTGTATAGTTATTTCCATGTTTTTACAGATGGCAGTGCAGATATTTACATGTTTATAGAGATATCGGTGCAGATATTTCCATGTTTGTACAGATGGCGGTGATGATATTTCCATCTATACACAGATGGCCGTGTAGATATTTCCATGTTTATACAGACGGCGGTGTAGATATTTCCATGGACATGCAGATGGCGGTGTAGATATTTCCATGTTTATACAGATAACGGTGTAGATACTTCCATGTTTACACAGATGGTGGTGTAGATATTTCCATCTTTATAGAGATAGCGGTGTAGGTATTTCCATGTTTATACAGATCGCGGTGTAGATATTTCCATCTTCATACAGATAGCGGTATAGATATTTCCATGTTTATACAGATAGCAGTGTAGATATTTCCATGTATATAGAGTTAGCGGTGTAGGTATTTCCATGTTTATAGACATAGCGGTGTAGGTATTTCCATGTTCATATAGATGGCGTTGTAGATATTTCCATGTTTATACAGATCGCGATGCAGATATTTCCATGTTTATGCAGATCGCGGTGTAGATATTTCCATGTTTATACAGATCGCGGTGTAGATATTTCCATGTTTACACAGATAGCGGTGGAGATATTTCCCTGTTTATACAAATACCGATGTAGATATTTCCATGTTTATGCAGATATCGGTGTAGATATTTCCATGTTTATAGAGATAGTGGTGTAGATATTTCCATCTTTATAGAGATAGCGGTGTAGGTATTTCCATGTTTATACAGATCGCGGTGTAGATATTTCCATCTTCATACAGATAGCGGTGTAGATATTTCCATGTTTATGCAGATAGCGGTGTAGATATTTCCATGTTTATAGAGATAGTGGTGTAGATATTTCCAACTTTATAGAGATAGCGGTGTAGGTATTTCCATGTTTATACAGATCGCGGTGTAGATATTTCCATCTTCATACAGATAGCGGTGTAGATATTTCCATGTTTATACAGATCGCGGTGTAGATATTTCCATGTTTATACAGATAGCGGTGTAGAAATTTCCATGTTTTTACAGATAGCAGTGTAGGTTTTCCATGTTTACACAGATTGCGGTGTAGATATTTCCATCTTTCTACAGATGGCATTGTAGATATTTCCATGGTTATACAGATGGCGGTGTAGATATTTCCATGTTTATATAGATGGTGGTGTAGATATTACCATGTTTATACAGATAGCGGTGTAGATACTTCCATGTTTATACAGATCGTGGTGAAGATATTTCCATGTTTATGCAGATCGCGGTGTAGATATTTCCATGTTTATACAGATCGCGATGCAGATATTTCCATGTTTATGCAGATCGCGGTGTAGATATTTCCATGTTTATACAGATCGCGGTGTAGATATTTCCATGTTTACACAGATAGCGGTGGAGATATTTCCCTGTTTATACAAATACCGATGTAGATATTTCCATGTTTATGCAGATAGCGGTGTAGATATTTCCATGTTTATACAGATAGCAGTGTAGATATTTCCATGTATATAGAGTTAGCGGTGTAGGTATTTCCATGTTTATAGACATAGCGGTGTAGGTATTTCCATGTTCATATAGATGGCGTTGTAGATATTTCCATGTTTATACCGATAGCGGTGTTGGTATTTCCACGTTTATACAGATAGCGATGTAGATATTTCCATGTTTATACAGCTCGCGGTGCAGATATTTATATCTTTATACAGATGGCATTGTAGATATTTCCTTATTCACACATATGGCGGTGTAGATGTTTCCATGATTATACAGATGGCGGAGTAGTTAGTTCCATGTTTATGGAGATGGCAGTGTAGATATTTTCATATTTATTGAGATGGCGGTGTAGATATTTCCATGTTTATAGAGATAGCAGTGTAGATATTTACATGTTTATACAGATGGCTGTGTAGATATTTCCATGTCTATACAGATGGCATTGTAGATATTTCCATGTTTATACAGATGACTGTATAGGTATTTCCATGTTTTTACAGATGGCAGTGCAGATATTTCCATGTTTATAGAGATAGGGGTGCAGATATTTCCTTGTTTGTACAGATGGCGCTGATGATATTTCCATCTATACACAGAAGGCCGTGTAGATATTACCATGTTTGTACAGACGGCGCTGTAGATATTTCCATGGACATGCAGATGGCGGTGTAGATATTTCCATGTTTATACAGATAACGCTGTAGATATTTCCATGTTTACACAGATGGTGGTGTAGATATTTCCATGTTTATACAGATCGTGGTGTAGATATTTCCATGTTTATACAGATCGCGGTGTAGATATTTCCATGTTAATACAGATCGCGGTGTACATATTTCCATGTTTATACAGATCGCGGTGTAGATATTTCCATGTTTATACAGATAGCGGTGTAGAAATTTCCATGTTTTTACAGATATCAGTGTAGGTTTTCCATGTTTACACAGATTGCGGTGTAGATATTTCCATCTTTCTACAGATGGCATTGTAGATATTTCCATGTTTATACAGATGGCGGTGTAGATATTTCCATGTTTATAGAGATAGCAGTGTAGATATTTACATGTTTATACAGATGGCTGTGTAGATATTTCCATGTGTATACAGATGGCATTGTAGATATTTCCATGTTTATACAGATGACTGTATAGTTATTTCCATGTTTTTACAGATGGCAGTGCAGATATTTACATGTTTATAGAGATATCGGTGCAGATATTTCCATGTTTGTACAGATGGCGGTGATGATATTTCCATCTATACACAGATGGCCGTGTAGATATTTCCATGTTTATACAGGCGGCGGTGTAGATATTTCCATGGACATGCAGATGGCGGTGTAGATATTTCCATGTTTATACAGATAACGGTGTAGATACTTCCATGTTTACACAGATGGTGGTGTAGATATTTCCATGTTTATACAGATCGCGGTGTAGATATTTCCATGTTTATACAGATCGCGGTGTAGATATTTCCATGTTTATACAGATCGCGGTGTAGATATTTCCATCTTTATACAGATAGCAGTGTAGATATTTCCATGTTTATACAGATCGCGGTGTAGATATTTCCAGGTTTATATAGATGGCGTTCTAGATATTTCCATGTTTATACCGATAGCGGTGTTGGTATTTCCACGTTTATACAGATAGCGATGTAGATATTTCCATGTTTATACAGCTCGCGGTGCAGATATTTATATCTTTATACAGATGGCATTGTAGATATTTCCTTATTCACACATACGGCGGTGTAGATGTTTCCATGTTTATACAGATGGCGGAGTAGTTAGTTCCATGTTTATGGAGATGGCAGTGTAGATATTTTCATGTTTATAGAGATGGCGGTGTAGATATTTCCATGTTTATAGAGATAGCAGTGTAGATATTTACATGTTTATACAGATGGCTGTGTAGATATTTCCATGTGTATACAGATGGCATTGTAGACATTTCCATGTTTATACAGATGACTGTATCGGTATTTCCATGTTTTTACAGATGGCAGTGCAGATATTTCCATGTTTATAGAGATAGCGGTGCAGATATTTCCATGTTTGTACAGATGGCGCTGATGATACTTCCATCTATACACAGATGGCCGTGTAGATATTTCCATGTTTATACAGACGGCGGTGTAGATATTTCCATGGACATGCAGATGGCGGTGTAGATATTTCCATGTTTATACAGATAACGCTGTAGATATTTCCATGTTTACACAAATGGTGGTGTAGATATTTCCATGTTTATACAGATCGTGGTGTAGATATTTCCATGTTTATACAGATCGCGGTGTAGATATTTCCATGTTTATACAGATCGCGGTGTAGATATTTCCATGTTTATACAGATTGCGGTGTAGATATTTCCATGTTTATACAGATAGCGGTGTAGAAATTTCCATGTTTTTACAGATAGCAGTGTAGGTTTTCCATGTTTACACAGATTGCGGTGTAGATATTTCCATCTTTCTACAGATGGCATTGTAGATATTTCCATGGTTATACAGATGGCGGTGTAGATATTTCCATGTTTATATAGATGGTGGTGTAGATATTACCATGTTTATACAGATAGCGGTGTAGATACTTCCATGTTTATACAGATCGTGGTGAAGATATTTCCATGTTTATGCAGATCGTGGTGTAGATATTTCCATGTTTATACAGACCGCGATGCAGATATTTCCATGTTTATGCAGATCGCGGTGTAGATATTTCCATGTTTATACAGATCGCGGTGTAGATATTTCCATGTTTACACAGATAGCGGTGGAGATATTTCCCTGTTTATACAAATACCGATGTAGATATTTCCATGTTTATGCAGATAGCGGTGTAGATATTTCCATGTTTATAGAGATAGCGGTGTAGATATTTCCATCTTTATAGAGATAGCGGTGTAGGTATTTCCATGTTTATACAGATCGCGGTGTAGATATTTCCATGTTTATACAGATAGCGGTGTAGATATTTCCATGTTTATACAGATAGCAGTGTAGATATTTCCATGTATATAGAGTTAGCGGTGTAGGTATTTCCATGTTTATAGACATAGCGGTGTAGGTATTTCCATGTTTATATAGATGGCGTTGTAGATATTTCCATGTTTATAATGATAGCGGTGTTGGTATTTCCACGTTTATACAGATAGCGATGTAGATATTTCCATGTTTATACAGCTCGCGGTGCAGATATTTATATCTTTATACAAATGGCATTGTAGATATTTCCTTATTCACACATATGGCGGTGTAGATGTTTCCATGATTATACAGATGGCGGAGTAGTTAGTTCCATGTTTATGGAGATGGCAGTGTAGATATTTTCATATTTATAGAGATGGCGGTGTAGATATTTCCATGTTTATAGAGATAGCAGTGTAGATATTTACATGTTTATACAGATGGCTGTGTAGATATTTCCATGTGTATACAGATGGCATTGTAGATATTTCCATGTTTATACAGATGACTGTATAGTTATTTCCATGTTTTTACAGATGGCAGTGCAGATATTTACATGTTTATAGAGATATCGGTGCAGATATTTCCATGTTTGTACAGATGGCGGTGATGATATTTCCATCTATACACAGATGGCCGTGTAGATATTTCCATGTTTATACAGACGGCGGTGTAGATATTTCCATGGACATGCAGATGGCGGTGTAGATATTTCCATGTTTATACAGATAACGGTGTAGATACTTCCATATTTACACAGATGGTGGTGTAGATATTTCCATGTTTATACAGATCGCGGTGTAGATATTTCCATGTTTATACAGATCGCGGTGTAGATATTTCCCTGTTTATACAGATCGCGGTGTAGATATTTCCATCTTTATACAGATAGCGGTGTAGATATTTCCATGTTTATACAGATCGCGGTGTAGATATTTCCAGGTTTATATAGATGGCGTTCTAGATATTTCCATGTTTATACCGATAGCGGTGTTGGTATTTCCACGTTTATACAGATATCGATGTAGATATTTCCATGTTTATACAGCTCGCGGTGCAGATATTTATATCTTTATACAGATGGCATTGTAGATATTTCCTTATTCACACATACGGCGGTGTTGATGTTTCCATGTTTATACAGATGGCGGAGTAGTTAGTTCCATGTTTATGGAGATGGCAGTGTAGATATTTTCATGTTTATAGAGATGGCGGTGTAGATATTTCCATGTTTATAGAGATAGCAGTGTAGATATTTACATGTTTATACAGATGGCTGTGTAGATATTTCCATGTGTATACAGATGGCATTGTAGATATTTCCATGTTTATACAGATGACTGTATAGGTATTTCCATGTTTTTACAGATGGCAGTGTAGATATTTCCATGGTTATAGAGATAGGGGTGCAGATATTTCCATGTTTGTACAGATGGCGCTGATGATATTTCCATCTATACACAGATGGCCGTGTAGATATTTCCATGTTTATACAGACGGCGCTGTAGATGTTTCCATGGACATGCAGATGGCGGTGTAGATATTTCCATATTTATACAGATAACGCTGTAGATATTTCCATGTTTACACAGATGGTGGTGTACATATTTCCATGTTTATACAGATCGTGGTGTAGATATTTCCATGTTTATACAGATCGCGGTGTAGATATTTCCATGTTAATACAGATCGCGGTGTAGATATTTCCATGTTTATACAGATCGCGGTGTAGATATTTCCATGTTTATACAGATAGCGGTGTAGAAATTTCCATGTTTTTACAGATATCAGTGTAGGTTTTCCATGTTTACACAGATTGCGGTGTAGATATTTCCATCTTTCTACAGATGGCTTTGTAGATATTTCCATGGTTATACAGATGGCGGTGTAGATATTTCCATGTTTATATAGATGGTGGTGTAGATATTACCATGTTTATACACATAGCGGTGTAGATACTTCCATGTTTATACAGATCGTGGTGAAGATATTTCCATGTTTATGCAGATCGTGGTGTAGATATTTCCATGTTTATACAGACCGCGATGCAGATATTTCCATGTTTATGCAGATCGCGGTGTAGATATTTCCATGTTTATACAGATCGCGGTGTAGATATTTCCATGTTTACACAGATAGCGGTGGAGATATTTCCCTGTTTATACAAATACCGATGTAGATATTTCCATGTTTATGCAGATAGCGGTGTAGATATTTCCATGTTTATAGAGATAGCGGTGTAGATATTTCCGTGTTTATAGAGATAGCGGTGTAGGTATTTCCGTGTTTATACAGATCGCGGTGTAGATATTTCCATGTTTATACAGATAGCGGTGTAGATATTTCCATGTTTATACAGATAGCGGTGTAGATATTTCCATGTTTATACAGATAGCGGTGTAGATATTTCCATGTTTATAGAGATAGCGGTGTAGGTATTTCCATGTTTATAGACATAGCGGTGTAGGTATTTCTATGTTTATATAGATGGCGTTGTAGATATTTCCATGTTTATACCGATAGCGGTGTTGGTATTTCCACATTTATACAGATAGCGATGTAGATATTTCCATGTTTATACAGCTCGCGGTGCAGATATTTATATCTTTATACAGATGGCATTGTAGATATTTCCTTATTCACACATACGGCGGTGTAGATGTTTCCATGTTTATACAGATGGCGGAGTAGTTAGTTCCATGTTTATGGAGATGGCAGTGTAGATATTTTCATGTTTATAGAGATGGCGGTGTAGATATTTCCATGTTTATAGAGATAGCAGTGTAGATATTTAAATGTTTATACAGATGGCTGTGTAGATATATCCATGTGTATACAGATGGCATTGTAGATATTTCCATGTTTATACAGATGACTGTATAGGTATTTCCATGTTTTTACAGATGGCAGTGAAGATATTTCCATGTTTATAGAGATAGCGGTGCAGATATTTCCATGTTTGTACAGATGGCGCTGATGATATTTCCATCTATACACAGATGGCCGTGTAGATATTTCCATGTTTATACAGACGGCGGTGTAGATATTTCCATGGACATGCAGATGGCGGTGTAGATATTTCCATGTTTATACAGATAACGCTGTAGATATTTCCATGTTCACACAGATGGTGGTGTAGATATTTCCATGTTTATACAGATCGTGGTGTAGATATTTCCATGTTTATACAGATCGCGGTGTAGATATTTCCATGTTTATACAGATCGCGGTGTAGATATTTCCATGTTTATACAGATCGCGGTGTAGATATTTCCATGTTTATACAGATAGCGGTGTAGAAATTTCCATGTTTTTACAGATAGCAGTGTAGGTTTTCCATGTTTACACAGATTGCGGTGTAGATATTTCCATCTTTCTACAGATGGCATTGTAGATATTTCCATGGTTATACAGATGGCGGTGTAGATATTTCCATGTTTATATAGATGGTGGTGTAGATATTACCATGTTTATACAGATAGCGGTGTAGATACTTCCATGTTTATACAGATCGTGGTGAAGATATTTCCATGTTTATGCAGATCGCGGTGTAGATATTTCCATGTTTATACAGATCGCGATGCAGATATTTCCATGTTTATGCAGATCGCGGTGTAGATATTTCCATGTTTATACAGATCGCGGTGTAGATATTTCCATGTTTACACAGATAGCGGTGGAGATATTTCCCTGTTTATACAAATACCGATGTAGATATTTCCATGTTTATGCAGATAGCGGTGTAGATATTTCCATGTTTATAGAGATAGTGGTGTAGATATTTCCATCTTTATAGAGATAGCGGTGTAGGTATTTCCATGTTTATACAGATCGCGGTGTAGATATTTCCATCTTCATACAGATAGCGGTGTAGATATTTCCATGTTTATACAGATAGCAGTGTAGATATTTCCATGTATATAGAGTTAGCGGTGTAGGTATTTCCATGTTTATAGACATAGCGGTGTAGGTATTTCCATGTTCATATAGATGGCGTTGTAGATATTTCCATGTTTATACCGATAGCGGTGTTGGTATTTCCACGTTTATACAGATAGCGATGTAGATATTTCCATGTTTATACAGCTCGCGGTGCAGATATTTATATCTTTATACAGATGGCATTGTAGATATTTCCTTATTCACACATATGGCGGTGTAGATGTTTCCATGATTATACAGATGGCGGAGTAGTTAGTTCCATGTTTATGGAGATGGCAGTGTAGATATTTTCATATTTATAGAGATGGCGGTGTAGATATTTCCATGTTTATAGAGATAGCAGTGTAGATATTTACATGTTTATACAGATGGCTGTGTAGATATTTCCATGTGTATACAGATGGCATTGTAGATATTTCCATGTTTATACAGATGACTGTATAGTTATTTCCATGTTTTTACAGATGGCAGTGCAGATATTTACATGTTTATAGAGATATCGGTGCAGATATTTCCATGTTTGTACAGATGGCGGTGATGATATTTCCATCTATACACAGATGGCCGTGTAGATATTTCCATGTTTATACAGATGGCGGTGTAGATATTTCCATGGACATGCAGATGGCGGTGTAGATATTTCCATGTTTATACAGATAACGGTGTAGATACTTCCATGTTTACACAGATGGTGGTGTAGATATTTCCATGTTTATACAGATCGCGGTGTAGATATTTCCATGTTTATACAGATTGCGGTGTAGATATTTCCATGTTTATACAGATCGCGGTGTAGATATTTCCATGTTTATACAGATAGCGGTGTAGATATTTCCATGTTTATACAGATAGCGGTGTAGATATTTCCATGTTTATAGAGATAGCGGTGTAGGTATTTCCATGTTTATAGACATAGCGGTGTAGATATTTCCATGTTTATACAGATCGCGGTGTAGATATTTCCATGTTTATACAGATAGCGGTGTAGAAATTTCCATGTTTTTACAGATATCAGTGTAGGTTTTCCATGTTTACACAGATTGCGGTGTAGATATTTCCATCTTTCTACAGATGGCATTGTAGATATTTCCATGGTTATACAGATGGCGGTGTAGATATTTCCATGTTTATATAGATGGTGGTGTAGATATTACCATGTTTATACAGATAGCGGTGTAGATACTTCCATGTTTATACAGATCGCGATGCAGATATTTCCATGTTTATGCAGATCGCGGTGTACATATTTCCATGTTTATACAGATCGCGGTGTAGATATTTCCATGTTTACACAGATAGCGGTGGAGATATTTCCCTGTTTATACAAATACCGATGTAGATATTTCCATGTTTATGCAGATAGCGGTGTAGATATTTCCATGTTCATAGAGATAGCGGTGTAGATATTTCCATCTTTATACAGATAGCGGTGTAGATATTTCCATGTTTATACAGATCGCGGTGTAGATATTTCCATGTTTATACAGATAGCGGTGTAGATATTTCCATGTTTATACCGATAGCGGTGTAGATATTTCCATGTTTATAGAGATAGCGGTGTAGGTATTTCCATGTTTATAGACATAGCGGTGTAGATATTTCCATGTTTATATAGATGGCGTTGTAGATATTCCCATGTTTATACCGATAGCGGTGTTGGTATTTCCACGTTTATACAGATAATGATGTAGATATTTCCATGTTTATACAGCTCGCGGTGCAGATATTTATATCTTTATACAGATGGCATTGTAGATATTTCCTTATTCACACATACGGCGGTGTAGATGTTTCCATGTTTATACAGATGGCGGAGTAGTTAGTTCCATGTTTATGGAGATGGCAGTGTAGGTATTTTCATGTTTATAGAGATGGCGGTGTAGATATTTCCATGTTTATAGAGATAGCAGTGTAGATATTTACATGTTTATACAGATGGCTGTGTAGATATTTCCATGTGTATACAGATGGCATTGTAGATATTTCCATGTTTATACAGATGACTGTATAGGTATTTCCATGTTTTTACAGATGGCAGTGCAGATATTTCCATGTTTATAGAGATAGGGGTGCAGATATTTCCATGTTTGTACAGATGGCGCTGATGATATTTCCATCTATACACAGAAGGCCGTGTAGATATTACCATGTTTGTACAGACGGCGCTGTAGATATTTCCATGGACATGCAGATGGCGGTGTAGATATTTCCATGTTTATACAGATAACGCTGTAGATATTTCCATGTTTACACAGATGGTGGTGTAGATATTTCCATGTTTATACAGATCGTGGTGTAGATATTTCCATGTTTATACAGATCGCGGTGTAGATATTTCCATGTTAATACAGATCGCGGTGTAGATATTTCCATGTTTATACAGATCGCGGTGTAGATATTTCCATGTTTATACAGATAGCGGTGTAGAAATTTCCATGTTTTTACAGATATCAGTGTAGGTTTTCCATGTTTACACAGATTGCGGTGTAGATATTTCCATCTTTCTACAGATGGCATTGTAGATATTTCCATGTTTATACAGATGGCGGTGTAGATATTTCCATGTTTATATAGATGGTGGTGTATATATTACCATGTTTACACAGATAGCGGTGTAGATACTTCCATGTTAATACAGATCGTGGTGAAGATATTTCCATGTTTATGCATATCGTGGTGTAGATATTTCCATGTTTATACAGACGGCGATGCAGATATTTCCATGTTTATGCAGATCGCGGTGTAGATATTTCCATGTTTATACAGATCGCGGTGTAGATATTTCCATGTTTACACAGATAGCGGTGGAGATATTTCCCTGTTTATACAAATACCCATGTAGATATTTCCATGTTTATGCAGATAGCGGTGTAGATATTTCAATGTTTATAGAGATAACGGTGTAGATATTTCCATCTTTATAGAGATAGCGGTGTAGGTATTTCCATGTTTATACAGATCGCGGTGTAGATATTTCCATGTTTATATAGATAGCGGTGTAGATATTTCCATGTTTATACAGATAGCGGTGTAGATATTTCCATGTTTATAGAGATAGCGGTGTAGGTATTTCCATGTTTATAGACATAGCGGTGTAGGTATTTCCATGTTTATATAGATGGCGTTGTAGATATTTCCATGTTTATACCGATAGCGGTGTTGGTATTTCCACGTTTATACAGATAGCGATGTAGATATTTCCATGTTTATACAGCTCGCGGTGCAGATATTTATATCTTTATACAGATGGCATTGTAGATATTTCCTTATTCACACATACGGCGGTGTAGATGTTTCCATGTTTATACAGATGGCGGAGTAGTTAGTTCCATGTTTATGGAGATGGCAGTGTAGATATTTTCATGTTTATAGAGATGGTGGTGTAGATATTTCCATGTTTATAGAGATAGCAGTGTAGATATTTACATGTTTATACAGATGGCTGTGTAGATATTTCCATGTGTATACAGATGGCATTGTAGACATTTCCATGTTTATACAGATGACTGTATAGGTATTTCCATGTTTTTACAGATGGCAGTGCAGATATTT
This sequence comes from Pan troglodytes, assembly GCF_028858775.2. Lineage (NCBI taxonomy): Eukaryota > Metazoa > Chordata > Mammalia > Primates > Hominidae > Pan > Pan troglodytes. Next base: position 1,083,867 of record NC_072418.2, on the reverse strand, counting down.
CCATGTTTATAGAGATAGCGGTGCAGATATTTCCATGTTTGTACAGATGGCGCTGATGATATTTCCATCTATACACAGATGGCCGTGTAGATATTTCCATGTTTATACAGACGGCGGTGTAGATATTTCCATGGACATGCAGATGGCGGTGTAGATATTTCCATGTTTATACAGATAACGCTGTAGATATTTCCATGTTTACACAGATGGTGGTGTAGATATTTCCATGTTTATACAGATCATGGTGTAGATATTTCCATGTTTATACAGATCGCGGTGTAGATATTTCCATGTTTATACAGATCGCGGTGTAGATATTTCCATGTTTATACAGATCGCGGTGTAGATATTTCCATGTTTATACAGATAGCGGTGTAGAAATTTCCATGTTTTTACAGATAGCAGTGTAGGTTTTCCATGTTTACACAGATTGCGGTGTAGATATTTCCATCTTTCTACAGATGGCATTGTAGATATTTCCATGGTTATACAGATGGCGGTGTAGATATTTCCATGTTTATATAGATGGTGGTGTAGATATTACCATGTTTATACAGATAGCGGTGTAGATACTTCCATGTTTATACAGATCGTGGTGAAGATATTTCCATGTTTATGCAGATCGCGGTGTAGATATTTCCATGTTTATACAGATCGCGATGCAGATATTTCCATGTTTAAGCAGATCGCGGTGTGGATATTTCCATGTTTATACAGATCGCGGTGTAGATATTTCCATGTTTACACAGATAGCGGTGGAGATATTTCCCTGTTTATACAAATACCGATGTAGATATTTCCATGTTTATGCAGATAGCGGTGTAGATATTTCCATGTTTATAGAGATAGCGGTGTAGATATTTCCATCTTTATAGAGATAGCGGTGTAGGTATTTCCATGTTTATACAGATCGCGGTGTAGATATTTCCATGTTTATACAGATAGCGGTGTAGATATTTCCATGTTTATACAGATAGCGGTGTAGATATTTCCATGTTTATAGAGATAGCGGTGTAGGTATTTCCATGTTTATAGACATAGCGGTGTAGGTATTTCCATGTTTATATAGATGGCGTTGTAGATATTTCCATGTTTATACCGATAGCGGTGTTGGTATTTCCACGTTTATACAGATAGCGATGTAGATATTTCCATGTTTATACAGCTCGCGGTGCAGATATTTATATCTTTATACAGATGGCATTGTAGATATTTCCTTATTCACACATACGGCGGTGTAGATGTTTCCATGTTTATACAGATGGCGGAGTAGTTAGTTCCATGTTTATGGAGATGGCAGTGTAGATATTTTCATGTTTATAGAGATGGCGGTGTAGATATTTCCATGTTTATAGAGATAGCAGTGTAGATATTTACATGTTTATACAGATGGCTGTGTAGATATTTCCATGTGTATACAGATGGCATTGTAGATATTTCCATGTTTATACAGATGACTGTATAGGTATTTCCATGTTTTTACAGATGGCAGTGCAGATATTTCCATGTTTATAGAGATAGGGGTGCAGATATTTCCATGTTTGTACAGATGGCGCTGATGAAATTTCCATCTATACACAGATGGCCGTGTAGATATTTCCATGTTTATACAGACGGCGCTGTAGATGTTTCCATGGACATGCAGATGGCGGTGTAGATATTTCCATGTTTATACATATAACGCTGTAGATATTTCCATGTTTACACAGATGGTGGTGTAGATATTTCCATGTTTATACAGATCGTGGTGTAGATATTTCCATGTTTATACAGATCGCGGTGTAGATATTTCCATGTTAATACAGATCGCGGTGTAGATATTTCCATGTTTATACAGATCGCGGTGTAGATATTTCCATGTTTATACAGATAGCGGTGTAGAAATTTCCATGTTTTTACAGATATCAGTGTAGGTTTTCCATGTTTACACAGATTGCGGTGTAGATATTTCCATCTTTCTACAGATGGCATTGTAGATATTTCCATGTTTATACAGATGGCGGTGTAGATATTTCCATGTTTATATAGATGGTGGTGTAGATATTACCATGTTTATACAGATAGCGGTGTAGATACTTCCATGTTAATACAGATCGTGGTGAAGATATTTCCATGTTTATGCAGATCGTGGTGTAGATATTTCCATGTTTATACAGACGGCGATGCAGATATTTCCATGTTTATGCAGATCGCGGTGTAGATATTTCCATGTTTATACAGATCGCGGTGTAGATATTTCCATGTTTACACAGATAGCGGTGGAGATATTTCCCTGTTTATACAAATACCGATGTAGATATTTCCATGTTTATGCAGATAGCGGTGTAGATATTTCAATGTTTATAGAGATAGCGGTGTAGATATTTCCATCTTTATAGAGATAGCGGTGTAGGTATTTCCATGTTTGTACAGATGGCGCTGATGATATTTCCATCTATACACAGATGGGCGTGTAGATATTTCCATGTTTATACAGACGGCGGTGTAGACATTTCCATGGACATGCAGATGGCTTTGTAGATATTTCCATGTTTATAGAGATAGCGGTGTAGATATTTCCATGTTTATACAGATCGCGGTGTAGATATTTCCATGTTTATACAGATAGCGGTGTAGATATTTCCATGTTTATAGAGATAGCGGTGTAGGTATTTCCATGTTTATAGACATAGCGGTGTAGATATTTCCATGTTTATATAGATGGCGTTGTAGATATTTCCATCTTTATACCGATAGCGGTGTTGGTATTTCCACGTTTATACAGATAGCGATGTAGATATTTCCATGTTTATGCAGCTCGCGGTGCAGATATTTATATCTTTATACAGATGGCATTGTAGATATTTCCTTATTCACACATACGGCGGTGTAGATGTTTCCATGTTTATACAGATGGCGGAGTGGTTAGTTCCATGTTTATGGAGATGGCAGTGTAGATATTTTCATGTTTATAGAGATGGCGGTGTAGATATTTCCATGTTTATAGAGATAGCAGTGTAGATATTTACATGTTTATACAGATGGCTGTGTAGATATTTCCATGTGTATACAGATGGCATTGTAGATATTTCCATGTTTATACAGATGACTGTAGAGGTATCTCCATGTTTTTACAGATGGCAGTGCAGATATTTCCATGTTTATAGAGATAGCGGTGCAGATATTTCCATGTTTGTACAGATGGCGGTGATGATATTTCCATCTATACACAGATGGCCGTGTGGATATTTACAAGTTTATACAGACGGCGGCGTAGATATTTCCATGGACATGCAGATGGCGGTGTAGATATTTCCATGTTTATACAGATAACGGTGTAGATATTTCCATGTTTACACAGATGGTGGTGTAGATATTTCCATGTTTATACAGATCGCGGTGTAGATATTTCCATGTTTATACAGATCGCGGTGTCGATATTTCCATGTTTATACAGATCACGGTGTAGATATTTCCATGTTTATGCAGATAGCGGTGAAGATATTTCCATGTTTTTACAGATATCAGTGTAGATTTTCCATGTTTACACAGATTGCGGTGTAGATATTTCCATCTTTCTACAGATGGCATTGTAGATATTTCCATGTTTATACAGATGGCGGTGTAGATATTTCCATGTTTATATAGATGGTGGTGTAGATATTACCATGTTTATACAGATAGCGGTGTAGATACTTCCATGTTTATACAGATCGCGGTGAAGATATTTCCATGTTTATGCAGATCGCGGTGTAGATATTTCCATGTTTATACAGATCGCGATGCAGATATTTCCATGTTTACGCAGATCACGGTGTAGATATTTCCATGTTTATACAGATCGCGGTGTAGATATTTCCATGTTTACACAGATAGCGGTGGAGATATTTCCCTGTTTATACAAATACCGATGTAGATATTTCCATGGTTATGCAGATAGCGGTGTAGATATTTCCATGTTTATAGAGATAGCGGTGTAGATATTTCCATCTTTATACAGATAGCGGTGTAGATATTTCCATGTTTATACAGATCGCGGTGTAGATATTTCCATGTTTATACAGATAGCGGTGTAGATATTTCCATGTTTATAGAGATAGCGGTGTAGGTATTTCCATGTTTATAGACATAGCGGTGTAGATATTTCCATGTTTATATAGATGGCGTTGTAGATATTTCCATGTTTATACCGATAGCGGTGTTGGTATTTCCACGTTTATACAGATAGCGCTGTAGATATTTCCATGTTTATACAGCTCGCGGTGCAGATATTTATATCTTTATACAGATGGCATTGTAGATATTTCCTTATTCACACATACGGCGGTGTAGATGTTTCCATGTTTATACAGATGGCGGAGTAGTTAGTTCCATGTTTATGGAGATGGCAGTGTGGATATTTTCATGTTTATAGAGATGGCGGTGTAGATATTTCCATGTTTATAGAGATAGCAGTGTAGATATTTACATGTTTATACAGATGGCTGTGTAGATATTTCCATGTGTATACAGATGGCATTGTAGATATTTCCATGTTTATACAGATGACTGTAGAGGTATTTCCATGTTTTTACAGATGGCAGTGCAGATATTTCCATGTTTATAGAGATAGCGGTGCAGATATTTCCATGTTTGTACAGATGGCGGTGATGATATTTCCATCTATACACAGATGGGCGTGTAGATATTTCCATGTTTATACAGACGGCGGCGTAGATATTTCCATGGACATGCAGATGGCAGTGTAGATATTTCCATGTTTATACAGATAACGGTGTAGATATTTCCATGTTTACACAGATGGTGGTGTAGACATTTCCATGTTTATACAGATCGCGGTGTAGATATTTCCATGTTTATACAGATCGCGGTGTAGATATTTCCATGTTTATACAGATCGCGGTGTAGATATTTCCATGTTTATACAGATAGCGGTGTAGATATTTCCATGTTTTTACAGATATCAGTGTAGATTTTCCATGTTTACACAGATTGCGGTGTAGATATTTCCATCTTTCTACAGATGGCATTGTAGATATTTCCATGTTTATACAGATGGCGGTGTAGATATTTCCATGTTTATATAGATGGTGGTGTAGATATTACCATGTTTATACAGATAGCGGTGTAGATACTTCCATGTTTATACAGATCGTGGTGAAGATATTTCCATGTTTATGCAGATCGCGGTGTAGATATTTCCATGTTTATACAGATCGCGGTGTAGATATTTCCATGTTTACACAGATAGCGGTGGAGATATTTCCCTGTTTATACAAATACCGATGTAGATATTTCCATGTTTATGCAGATAGCGGTGTAGATATTTCCATGTTTATAGAGATAGCGGTGTAGATATTTCCATGTTTATAGAGATAGCGGTGTAGATATTTCCATGTTTATACAGATCGCGGTGTAGATATTTCCATGTTTATACAGATAGTGGTGTAGATATTTCCATGTTTATACAGATAGCGGTGTATATATTTCCATGTTTATAGAGATAGCGGTGTAGGTATTTCCATGTTTATAGACATAGCGGTGTAGATATTTCCATGTTTATATAGATGGCGTTGTAGATATTTCCATCTTTATACCGATAGCGGTGTTGGTATTTCCACGTTTATACAGATAGCGATGTAGATATTTCCATGTTTATGCAGCTCGCGGTGCAGATATTTATATCTTTATACTGATGGCATTGTAGATATTTCCTTATTCACACAAACGGCAGTGTAGATGTTTCCATGTTTATACAGATGGCGGAGTAGTTAGTTCCATGTTTATGGAGATGGCAGTGTAGATATTTTCATGTTTATAGAGATGGCGGTGTAGATATTTCCATGTTTATAGAGATAGCAGTGTAGATATTTACATGTTTATACAGATGGCTGTGTAGATATTTCCATGTGTATACAGATGGCATTGTAGATATTTCCATGTTTATACAGATGACTGTAGAGGTATCTCCATGTTTTTACAGATGGCAGTGCAGATATTTCCATGTTTATAGAGATAGCGGTGCAGATATTTCCATGTTTGTACAGATGGCGGTGATGATATTTCCATCTATACACAGATGGCCGTGTGGATATTTACATGTTTATACAGACGGCGGCGTAGATATTTCCATGGACATGCAGATGGCGGTGTAGATATTTCCATGTTTATACAGATAACGGTGTAGATATTTCCATGTTTACACAGATGGTGGTGTAGATATTTCCATGTTTATACAGATCGCGGTGTAGATATTTCCATGTTTATACAGATCTCGGTGTCGATATTTCCATGTTTATACAGATCACGGTGTAGATATTTCCATGTTTATGCAGATAGCGGTGAAGATATTTCCATGTTTTTACAGATATCAGTGTAGATTTTCCATGTTTACACAGATTGCGGTGTAGATATTTCCATCTTTCTACAGATGGCATTGTAGATATTTCCATGTTTATACAGATGGCGGTGTAGATATTTCCATGTTTATATAGATGGTGGTGTAGATATTACCATGTTTATACAGATAGCGGTGTAGATACTTCCATGTTTATACAGATCGTGGTGAAGATATTTCCATGTTTATGCAGATCGCGGTGTAGATATTTCCATGTTTATACAGATCGCGATGCAGGTATTTCCATATTTACGCAGATCACGGTGTAGATATTTCCATGTTTATACAGATCGCGGTGTAGATATTTCCATGTTTACACAGATAGCGGTGGAGATATTTCCCTGTTTATACAAATACCGATGTAGATATTTCCATGGTTATGCAGATAGCGGTGTAGATATTTCCATGTTTATAGAGATAGCGGTGTAGATATTTCCATCTTTATACAGATAGCGGTGTAGATATTTCCATGTTTATACAGATCGCGGTGTAGATATTTCCATGTTTATACGGATAGCGGTGTAGATATTTCCATGTTTATAGAGATAGCGGTGTAGGTATTTCCATGTTTATAGACATAGCAGTGTAGATATTTCCATGTTTACATAGATGGCGTTGTAGATATTTCCATGTTTATACCGATAGCGGTGTTGGTATTTCCACGTTTATACAGATAGCGATGTAGATATTTCCATGTTTATACAGCTCGCGTTGCAGATATTTATATCTTTATACAGATGGCATTGTAGATATTTCCTTATTCACACATACGGCGGTGTAGATGTTTCCATGTTTATACAGATGGCGGAGTAGTTAGTTCCATGTTTATGGAGATGGCAGTGTAGATATTTTCATGTTTATAGAGATGGTGGTGTAGATATTTCTATGTTTATAGAGATAGCAGTGTAGATATTTACATGTTTATACAGATGGCTGTGTAGATATTTCCATGTGTATACAGATGGCATTGTAGATATATCCATGTTTATACAGATGACTGTAGAGGTATTTCCATGTTTTTACAGATGGCAGTGCAGATATTTCCATGTTTATAGAGATAGCGGTGCAGATATTTCCATGTTTGTACAGATCGCGGTGATGATATTTCCATCTATACACAGATGGCCGTGTAGATATTTCCATGTTTATACAGACGGCGGCGTAGATATTTCCATGCACACGCAGATGGCGGTGTAGATATTTCCATGTTTATACAGATAACGGTGTAGATATTTCCATGTTTACACAGATGGTGGTGTAGACATTTCCATGTTTATACAGATCGCGGTGTAGATATTTCCATGTTTATACAGATCGCGGTGTAGATATTTCCATGTTTATACAGATCGCGGTGTAGATATTTCCATGTTTATACAGATAGCGGTGTAGATATTTCCATGTTTTTACACATATCAGTGTAGATTTTCCATGTTTACACAGATTGCGGTGTAGATATTTCCATCTTTCTACAGATGGCATTGTAGATATTTCCATGTTTATACAGATGGCGGTGTAGCTATTTCCATGTTTATATAGATGGTGGTGTAGATATTACCATGTTTATACAGATAGCGGTGTAGATACTTCCATGTTTATACAGATCGAGGTGAAGATATTTCCATGTTTATATAGATGGTGGTGTAGATATTACCATGTTTATACAGATAGCGGTGTAGATACTTCCATGTTTATACAGATCGTGGTGAAGATATTTCCATGTTTATGCAGATCGCGGTGTAGATATTTCCATGTTTATACAGATCGCGGTGTAGATATTTCCATGTTTACACAGATAGCGGTGGAGATATTTCCCTGTTTATACAAATACCGATGTAGATATTTCCATGTTTATGCAGATAGCGGTGTAGATATTTCCATGTTTATAGAGATAGCGGTGTAGATATTTCCATGTTTATAGAGATAGCGGTGTAGATATTTCCATGTTTATACAGATCGCGGTGTAGATATTTCCATGTTTATACAGATAGTGGTGTAGATATTTCCATGTTTATACAGATAGCGGTGTATATATTTCCATGTTTATATAGATAGCGGTGTAGGTATTTCCATGTTTATAGACATAGCGGTGTAGATATTTCCATGTTTATATAGATGGCGTTGTAGATATTTCCATCTTTATACCGATAGCGGTGTTGGTATTTCCACGTTTATACAGATAGCGATGTAGATATTTCCATGTTTATGCAGCTCGCGGTGCAGATATTTATATCTTTATACAGATGGCATTGTAGATATTTCCTTATTCACACAAACGGCAGTGTAGATGTTTCCATGTTTATACAGATGGCGGAGTAGTTAGTTCCATGTTTATGGAGATGGCAGTGTAGATATTTTCATGTTTATAGAGATGGCGGTGTAGATATTTCCATGTTTATAGAGATAGCAGTGTAGATATTTACATGTTTATACAGATGGCTGTGTAGATATTTCCATGTGTATACAGATGGCATTGTAGATATTTCCATGTTTATACAGATGACTGTAGAGGTATCTCCATGTTTTTACAGATGGCAGTGCAGATATTTCCATGTTTATAGAGATAGCGGTGCAGATATTTCCATGTTTGTACAGATGGCGGTGATGATATTTCCATCTATACACAGATGGCCGTGTAGATATTTCCATGTTTATACAGACGGCGGCGTAGATATTTCCATGCACACGCAGATGGCGGTGTAGATATTTCCATGTTTATACAGATAACGGTGTAGATATTTCCATGTTTACACAGATGGTGGTGTAGACATTTACATGTTTATACAGATCGCGGTGTAGATATTTCCATGTTTTTACACATATCAGTGTAGATTTTCCATGTTTACACAGATTGCGGTGTAGATATTTCCATCTTTCTACAGATGGCATTGAAGATATTTCCATGTTTATACAGATGGCGGTGTAGCTATTTCCATGTTTATATAGATGGTGGTGTAGATATTACCATGTTTATACAGATAGCGGTGTAGATACTTCCATGTTTATACAGATCGAGGTGAAGGTATTTCCATGTTTATGCAGATCGCGGTGTAGATATTTCCATGTTTATACAGATCGCGATGCAGATATTTCCATGTTTATGCAGATCTCGGTGTAGATATTTCCATGTTTATACAGATCGCGGTGTAGATATTTCCATGTTTACACAGATAGCGGTGGAGATATTTCCCTGTTTATACAAATACCGATGTAGATATTTCCATGTTTATGCAGATAGCGGTGTAGATATTTCCATGTTTATAGAGATAGTGGTGTAGATATTTCCATCTTTATAGAGATAGCGGTGTAGATATTTCCATGTTTATACAGATCGTGGTGTAGATATTCCCATGTTTATACAGATAGCGGTGTAGATATTTCCATGTTTATACAGATAGCGGTGTAGATATTTCCATGTTTATAGAGATAGCGGTGTAGGTATTTCCATGTTTATAGACATAGCGGTGTAGATATTTCCATGTTTATATAGATGGCGTTGTAGATATTTCCATGTTTATACCGATAGCGGTGTTGGTATTTCCACGTTTATACAGATAGCGATGTAGATATTTCCATGTTTATACAGCTCGCGGTGCAGATATTTATATCTTTATACAGATGGCATTGTAGATATTTCCTTATTCACACATACGGCGGTGTAGATGTTTCCATGTTTATACAGATGGCGGAGTAGTTAGTTCCATGTTTATGGAGATGGCAGTGTAGATATTTTCATGTTTATAGAGATGGCGGTGTAGATATTTCCATGTTTATATAGATAGCAGTGTAGATATTTACATGTTTATACAGATGGCTGTGTAGATATTTCCATGTGTATACAGATGGCATTGTAGATATTTCCATGTTTATACAGATGACTGTAGAGGTATTTCCATGTTTTTACAGATGGCAGTGCAGATATTTCCATGTTTATAGAGATACCGGTGCAGATATTTCCATGTTTGTACAGATGGCGGTGATGATATTTCCATCTATACACAGATGGCCGTGTAGATATTTCCATGTTTATACAGATGGCGGCGTAGATATTTCCATGGACATGCAGATGGCGGTGTAGATATTTCCATGTTTATACAGATAACGGTGTAGATATTTCCAGGTTTACACAGATGGTGGTGAAGATATTTCCATGTTTATACAGATCGCGGTGTAGATATTTCCATGTTTATACAGATCGCGGTGTAGATATTTCCATGTTTATACATATCGCGGTGTAGATATTTCCATGTTTATACAGATAGCGGTGAAGGTATTTCCATGTTTTTACAGATATCAGTGTAGATTTTCCATGTTTACACAGATTGCGGTGTAGATATTTCCATCTTTCTACAGATGGCATTGTATATATTTCCATGTTTATACAGATGGCGGTGTAGATATTTCCATGTTTATATATATGGTGGTGTAGATATTACCATGTTTATACAGATAGCGGTGTAGATACTTCCATGTTTATACAGATCGTGGTGAAGATATTTCCATGTTTATGCAGATCGCGGTGTAGATATTTCCATGTTTATACAAATCGCGATGCAGATATTTCCATGTTTATGCAGATCGCGGTGCAGATATTTCCATCTTTATTCAGATCACGGTGTAGATATTTCCATGTTTACACAGATAGCGGTGGAGATATTTCCCTGTTTATACAAATACCGATTTAGATATTTCCATGTTTATGCAGATAGCGGTGTAGATATTTCCATGTTTATAGAGATAGCGGTGTAGATATTACCATCTTTATACGGATAGCGGTGTAGATATTTCCATGTTTATACAGATCGCGGTGTAGATATTTCCATGTTTATACAGATAGCGGTGTAGATATTTCCATGTTTATAGAAATAGCGGTGTAGCTATTTCCATGTTTATACACATAGCGGTGTAGATATGTCCATGTTTATATAGATGGCGTTGTAGATATTTCCATGTTTATACCGATAGCGGTGTTGGTATTTTCACGTTTATACAGATAGCGATGTAGATATTTCCATGTTTATACAGCTCGCGGTGCAGATATTTATATCTTTATACAGATGGCATTGTAGATATTTCCTTATTCACACATACGGCGGTGTAGATGTTTCCATGTTTATACAGATGGCGGAGTAGTTAGTTCCATGTTTATGGAGATGGCAGTGTAGATATTTTCATGTTTATAGAGATGGCGGTGTAGATATTTCCATGTTTATAGAGATAGCAGTGTAGATATTTACATGTTTATACAGATGGCTGTGTAGATATTTCCATGTGTATACAGATGGCAGTGTAGATATTTCCATGTTTATACAGATGACTGTATAGGTATTTCCATGTTTTTACAGATGGCAGTGCAGATATTTCCATGTTTATAGAGATAGCGGTGCAGATATTTCCATGTTTGTACAGATGGCGGTGATGATATTTCCATCTATACACAGATGGCCGTGTAGATATTTCCATGTTTATACAGACGGCGGTGTAGATATTTCCATGGACACGCAGATGGCGGTGTAGATATTTCCATGTTTATACAGATAACGGTGTAGATATTTCCATGTTTACACAGATGGTTGTGTAGACATTTCCATGTTTATACAGATCGCGGTGTAGATATTTCCATGTTTATACAGAACGCGGTGTAGATATTTCCATGTTTATACAGATCGCGGTGTAGATATTTCCATGTTTATACAGATAGCGATGCAGATATTTCCATGTTTTTACAGATATCATTGCAGATTTTCCATGTTTACACAGATTGCGGTGTAGATATTTCCATCTTTCTACAGATGGCATTGTAGATATTTCCATGTTTATACAGATGGCGGTGTAGATATTTCCATGTTTATATAGATGGTGGTGTAGATATTACCATGTTTATACAGATAGCGTTGTAGATACTTCCATGTTTATACAGATCGTGGTGAAGATATTTCCATGTTTATGCAGATCGCGGTGTAGATATTTCCATGTTTATACAGATCGCGATGCAGATATTTCCATGTTTATGCAGATCTCGGTGTAGATATTTCCATGTTTATACAGATCGCGGTGTAGATATTTCCATGTTTACACAGATAGCGGTGGAGATATTTCCCTGTTTATACAAATACCGATGTAGATATTTCCATGTTTATGCAGATAGCGGTGTAGATATTTCCATGTTTATAGAGATAGTGGTGTAGATATTTCCATCTTTATAGAGATAGCGGTGTAGATATTTCCATGTTTATACAGATCGCGGTGTAGATATTCCCATGTTTATACAGATAGCGGTGTAGATATTTCCATGTTTACACAGATGGTGGTGTAGATATTTCCATGTTTATACAGATCGCGGTGTAGATATTTCCATGTTTATACAGATCGCGGTGTAGATATTTCCATGTTTATACAGATCGCGGTGTAGATATTTCCATGTTTATACAGATAGCGGTGAAGATATTTCCATGTTTTTACGGATATCAGTGTAGATTTTCCATGTTTATACAGATTGCGGTGTAGATATTTCCATCTTTCTACAGATGGCATTGTAGATATTTCCATGTTTATACAGATTGCGGTGTAGATATTTCCATGTTTATATAGATGGTGGTGTAGATATTACCATGGTTATACAGATAGCGGTGTAGATACTTCCATGTTTATACAGATCGTGGTGAAGATATTTCCATGTTTATGCAGATCGCGGTGTAGATATTTCCATGTTTATACAGATCGCGATGCAGATATTTCCATGTTTATGCAGATCGCGGTGTAGATATTTCCATGTTTATTCAGATCACGGTGTAGATATTTCCATGTTTACACAGATAGCGGTGGAGATATTTCCCTGTTTATACAAATACCGATGTAGATATTTCCATGTTTATGCAGATAGCGGTGTAGATATTTCCATGTTTATAGGGATAGCGGTGTAGATATTTCCATCTTTATACAGATAGCGGTGTAGATATTTCCATGTTTATACAGATCGCGGTGTAGATATTTCCATGTTTATACAGATCTCGGTGTAGATATTTCCATGTTTATACAGATAGCGGTGTAGATGTTTCCATGTTTATAGAGATAGCGGTGTAGCTATTTCCATGTTTATACACATAGCGGTGTAGATATTTCCATGTTTATATAGATGGCGTTGTAGATATTTCCATGTTTATACCGATAGCGGTGTTGGTATTTCCACGTTTATACAGATAGCGATGTTGTTATTTCCATGTTTATACAGCTCGCGGTGGAGATATTTATATCTTTATACAGATGGCATTGTAGATATTTCCTTATTCACACATACGGCGGTGTAGATGTTTCCATGTTTATACAGATGGCGGAGTAGTTAGTTCCATGTTTATGGAGATGGCAGTGTAGATATTTTCATGTTTATAGAGATGGCGGTGTAGATATTTCCATGTTTATAGAGATAGCAGTGTAGATATTTACATGTTTATACAGATGGCTGTGTAGATATTTCCATGTGTATACAGATGGCATTGTAGATATTTCCATGTTTATACAGATGACTGTATAGGTATTTCCATGTTTTTACAGATGGCAGTGCAGATATTTCCATGTTTATAGAGATAGCGGTGCAGATATTTCCATGTTTGTACAGATGGCGGTGATGATATTTCCATCTATACACAGATGGCCGTGTAGATATTTCCATGTTTATACAGACGGCGGCGTAGATATTTCCATGGACATGCAGATGGCGGTGTAGATATTTCCATGTTTATACAGATAACGGTGTAGATATTTCCATGTTTATACCGATGGCGGTGTAGATATTTCCATGTTTATATAGATGGTGGTGTAGATATTACCATGTTTATACAGATAGCGGTGTAGATACTTCCAAGTTTATACAGATCGTGGTGAAGATATTTCCATGTTTATGCAGATCGAGGTGTAGATATTTCCATGTTTATACAGATCGCGATGCAGATATTTCCATGTTTATGCAGATCGCGGTGTAGATATTTCCATGTTTATTCAGATCACGGTGTAGTTATTTCCATGTTTACACAGATAGCGGTGGAGATATTTCCCTGTTTATACAAATACCGATGTAGATATTTCCATGTTTATGCAGATAGCGGTGTAGATATTTCCATGTTTATAGAGATAGCGGTGTAGATATTTCCATCTTTATACAGATAGCGGTGTAGATATTTCCATGTTTATACAGATCGCGGTGTAGATATTTCCATGTTTATACAGATCGCGGTGTAGATATTTCCATGTTTATACAGATAGCGGTGTAGATGTTTCCATGTTTATAGAGATAGCGGTGTAGCTATTTCCATGTTTATACACATAGCGGTGTAGATATTTCCATGTTTATATAGATGGCGTTGTAGATATTTCCATGTTTATACCGATAGCGGTGTTGGTATTTCCACGTTTATACAGATAGCGATGTAGTTATTTCCATGTTTATACAGCTCGCGGTGCAGATATTTATATCTTTACACAGATGGCATTGTAGATATTTTCTTATTCACACATACGGCGGTGTAGATGTTTCCATGTTTATACAGATGGCGGAGTAGTTAGTTCCATGTTTATGGAGATGGCAGTGTAGATATTTTCATGTTTATAGAGATGGCGGTGTAGATATTTCCATGTTTATAGAGATAGCAGTGTAGATATTTACATGTTTGTACAGAAGGCTGTGTAGATATTTCCATGTGTATACAGATGGCATTGTAGATATTTCCATGTTTATACAGATGACTGTAGAGGTATTTCCATGTTTTTACAGATGGCAGTGCAGATATTTCCATGTTTATAGAGATAGCGGTGCAGATATTTCCATGTTTGTACAGATTACGGTGATGATATTTCCATCTATACACAGATGGGCGTGTAGATATTTCCATGTTTATACAGACGGCGGCGTAGATATTTCCATGGACATGCAGATGGCAGTGTAGATATTTCCATGTTTATACAGATAACGGTGTAGATATTTCCATGTTTACACAGATGGTGGTGTAGACATTTCCATGTTTATACAGATCGCGGTGTAGATATTTCCATGTTTATACAGATCGCGGTGTAGATATTTCCATGTTTATACAGATCGCGGTGTAGATATTTCCATGTTTATACAGATAGCGGTGTAGATATTTCCATGTTTTTACAGATATCAGTGTAGATTTTCCATGTTTACACAGATTGCGGTGTAGATATTTCCATCTTTCTACAGATGGCATTGTAGATATTTCCATGTTTATACAGATGGCGGTGTAGATATTTCCATGTTTATATAGATGGTGGTGTAGATATTACCATGTTTATACAGATAGCGGTGTAGATACTTCCATGTTTATACAGATCGTGGTGAAGATATTTCCATGTTTATGCAGATCGCGGTGTAGATATTTCCATGTTTATACAGATCGCGGTGTAGATATTTCCATGTTTACACAGATAGCGGTGGAGATATTTCCCTGTTTATACAAATACCGATGTAGATATTTCCATGTTTATGCAGATAGCGGTGTAGATATTTCCATCTTCATACAGATAGCGGTGTAGATATTTCCATGTTTATACAGATAGCAGTGTAGATATTTCCATGTATATAGAGTTAGCGGTGTAGGTATTTCCATGTTTATAGACATAGCGGTGTAGGTATTTCCATGTTCATATAGATGGCGTTGTAGATATTTCCATGTTTATACCAATAGCGGTGTTGGTATTTCCACGTTTATACAGATAGCGATGTAGATATTTCCATGTTTATACAGCTCGCGGTGCAGATATTTATATCTTTATACAGATGGCATTGTAGATATTTCCTTATTCACACATATGGCGGTGTAGATGTTTCCATGATTATACAGATGGCGGAGTAGTTAGTTCCATGTTTATGGAGATGGCAGTGTAGATATTTTCATATTTATAGAGATGGCGGTGTAGATATTTCCATGTTTATAGAGATAGCAGTGTAGATATTTACATGTTTATACAGATGGCTGTGTAGATATTTCCATGTGTATACAGATGGCATTGTAGATATTTCCATGTTTATACAGATGACTGTATAGTTATTTCCATGTTTTTACAGATGGCAGTGCAGATATTTACATGTTTATAGAGATATCGGTGCAGATATTTCCATGTTTGTACAGATGGCGGTGATGATATTTCCATCTATACACAGATGGCCGTGTAGATATTTCCATGTTTATACAGACGGCGGTGTAGATATTTCCATGGACATGCAGATGGCGGTGTAGATATTTCCATGTTTATACAGATAACGGTGTAGATACTTCCATGTTTACACAGATGGTGGTGTAGATATTTCCATGTTTATACAGATCGCGGTGTAGATATTTCCATGTTTATACAGATTGCGGTGTAGATATTTCGATGTTTATACAGATCGCGGTGTAGATATTTCCATGTTTATACAGATAGCGGTGTAGATATTTCCATGTTTATACAGATAGCGGTGTAGATATTTCCATGTTTATAGAGATAGCGGTGTAGGTATTTCCATGTTTATAGACATAGCGGTGTAGATATTTCCATGTTTATACAGATCGCGGTGTAGATATTTCCATGTTTATACAGATAGCAGTGTAGAAATTTCCATGTTTTTACAGATATCAGTGTAGGTTTTCCATGTTTACACAGATTGCGGTGTAGATATTTCCATCTTTCTACAGATGGCATTGTAGATATTTCCATGGTTATACAGATGGCGGTGTAGATATTTCCATGTTTATATAGATGGTGGTGTAGATATTACCATGTTTATACAGATAGCGGTGTAGATACTTCCATGTTTATACAGATCGCGATGCAGATATTTCCATGTTTATGCAGATCGCGGTGTACATATTTCCATGTTTATACAGATCGCGGTGTAGATATTTCCATGTTTACACAGATAGCGGTGGAGATATTTCCCTGTTTATACAAATACCGATGTAGATATTTCCATGTTTATGCAGATAGCGGTGTAGTTATTTCCATGTTCATAGAGATAGCGGTGTAGATATTTCCATCTTTATACAGATAGCGGTGTAGATATTTCCATGTTTATACAGATCGCGGTGTAGATATTTCCATGTTTATACAGATAGCGGTGTAGATATTTCCATGTTTATACCGATAGCGGTGTAGATATTTCCATGTTTATAGAGATAGCGGTGTAGGTATTTCCATGTTTATAGACATAGCGGTGTAGATATTTCCATGTTTATATAGATGGCGTTGTAGATATTCCCATGTTTATACCGATAGCGGTGTTGGTATTTCCACGTTTATACAGATAATGATGTAGATATTTCCATGTTTATACAGCTCGCGGTGCAGATATTTATATCTTTATACAGATGGCATTGTAGATATTTCCTTATTCACACATACGGCGGTGTAGATGTTTCCATGTTTATACAGATGGCGGAGTAGTTAGTTCCATGTTTATGGAGATGGCAGTGTAGGTATTTTCATGTTTATAGAGATGGCGGTGTAGATATTTCCATGTTTATAGAGATAGCAGTGTAGATATTTACATGTTTATACAGATGGCTGTGTAGATATTTCCATGTGTATACAGATGGCATTGTAGATATTTCCATGTTTATACAGATGACTGTATAGGTATTTCCATGTTTTTACAGATGGCAGTGCAGATATTTCCATGTTTATAGAGATAGGGGTGCAGATATTTCCATGTTTGTACAGATGGCGCTGATGATATTTCCATCTATACACAGAAGGCCGTGTAGATATTACCATGTTTGTACAGACGGCGCTGTAGATATTTCCATGGACATGCAGATGGCGGTGTAGATATTTCCATGTTTATACAGATAACGCTGTAGATATTTCCATGTTTACACAGATGGTGGTGTAGATATTTCCATGTTTATACAGATCGTGGTGTAGATATTTCCATGTTTATACAGATCGCGGTGTAGATATTTCCATGTTAATACAGATCGCGGTGTAGATATTTCCATGTTTATACAGATCACGGTGTAGATATTTCCATGTTTATACAGATAGCGGTGTAGAAATTTCCATGTTTTTACAGATATCAGTGTAGGTTTTCCATGTTTACACAGATTGCGGTGTAGATATTTCCATCTTTCTACAGATGGCATTGTAGATATTTCCATGTTTATACAGATGGCGGTGTAGATATTTCCATGTTTATATAGATGGTGGTGTATATATTACCATGTTTACACAGATAGCGGTGTAGATACTTCCATGTTAATACAGATCGTGGTGAAGATATTTCCATGTTTATGCATATCGTGGTGTAGATATTTCCATGTTTATACAGACGGCGATGCAGATATTTCCATGTTTATGCAGATCGCGGTGTAGATATTTCCATGTTTATACAGATCGCGGTGTAGATATTTCCATGTTTACACAGATAGCGGTGGAGATATTTCCCTGTTTATACAAATACCCATGTAGATATTTCCATGTTTATGCAGATAGCGGTGTAGATATTTCAATGTTTATAGAGATAACGGTGTAGATATTTCCATCTTTATAGAGATAGCGGTGTAGGTATTTCCATGTTTATACAGATCGCGGTGTAGATATTTCCATGTTTATATAGATAGCGGTGTAGATATTTCCATGTTTATACAGATAGCGGTGTAGATATTTCCATGTTTATAGAGATAGCGGTGTAGGTATTTCCATGTTTATAGACATAGCGGTGTAGGTATTTCCATGTTTATATAGATGGCGTTGTAGATATTTCCATGTTTATACCGATAGCGGTGTTGGTATTTCCACGTTTATACAGATAGCGATGTAGATATTTCCATGTTTATACAGCTCGCGGTGCAGATATTTATATCTTTATACAGATGGCATTGTAGATATTTCCTTATTCACACATACGGCGGTGTAGATGTTTCCATGTTTATACAGATGGCGGAGTAGTTAGTTCCATGTTTATGGAGATGGCAGTGTAGATATTTTCATGTTTATAGAGATGGTGGTGTAGATATTTCCATGTTTATAGAGATAGCAGTGTAGATATTTACATGTTTATACAGATGGCTGTGTAGATATTTCCATGTGTATACAGATGGCATTGTAGACATTTCCATGTTTATACAGATGACTGTATAGGTATTTCCATGTTTTTACAGATGGCAGTGCAGATATTTCCATGTTTATAGAGATAGCGGTGCAGATATTTCCATGTTTGTACAGATGGCGCTGATGATATTTCCATCTATACACAGATGGCCGTGTAGATATTTCCATGTTTATACAGACGGCGGTGTAGATATTTCCATGGACATGCAGATGGCGGTGTAGATATTTCCATGTTTATACAGATAACGCTGTAGATATTTCCATGTTTACACAGATGGTGGTGTAGATATTTCCATGTTTATACAGATCATGGTGTAGATATTTCCATGTTTATACAGATCGCGGTGTAGATATTTCCATGTTTATACAGATCGCGGTGTAGATATTTCCATGTTTATACAGATCGCGGTGTAGATATTTCCATGTTTATACAGATAGCGGTGTAGAAATTTCCATGTTTTTACAGATAGCAGTGTAGGTTTTCCATGTTTACACAGATTGCGGTGTAGATATTTCCATCTTTCTACAGATGGCATTGTAGATATTTCCATGGTTATACAGATGGCGGTGTAGATATTTCCATGTTTATATAGATGGTGGTGTAGATATTACCATGTTTATACAGATAGCGGTGTAGATACTTCCATGTTTATACAGATCGTGGTGAAGATATTTCCATGTTTATGCAGATCGCGGTGTAGATATTTCCATGTTTATACAGATCGCGATGCAGATATTTCCATGTTTAAGCAGATCGCGGTGTGGATATTTCCATGTTTATACAGATCGCGGTGTAGATATTTCCATGTTTACACAGATAGCGGTGGAGATATTTCCCTGTTTATACAAATACCGATGTAGATATTTCCATGTTTATGCAGATAGCGGTGTAGATATTTCCATGTTTATAGAGATAGCGGTGTAGATATTTCCATCTTTATAGAGATAGCGGTGTAGGTATTTCCATGTTTATACAGATCGCGGTGTAGATATTTCCATGTTTATACAGATAGCGGTGTAGATATTTCCATGTTTATACAGATAGCGGTGTAGATATTTCCATGTTTATAGAGATAGCGGTGTAGGTATTTCCATGTTTATAGACATAGCGGTGTAGGTATTTCCATGTTTATATAGATGGCGTTGTAGATATTTCCATGTTTATACCGATAGCGGTGTTGGTATTTCCACGTTTATACAGATAGCGATGTAGATATTTCCATGTTTATACAGCTCGCGGTGCAGATATTTATATCTTTATACAGATGGCATTGTAGATATTTCCTTATTCACACATACGGCGGTGTAGATGTTTCCATGTTTATACAGATGGCGGAGTAGTTAGTTCCATGTTTATGGAGATGGCAGTGTAGATATTTTCATGTTTATAGAGATGGCGGTGTAGATATTTCCATGTTTATAGAGATAGCAGTGTAGATATTTACATGTTTATACAGATGGCTGTGTAGATATTTCCATGTGTATACAGATGGCATTGTAGATATTTCCATGTTTATACAGATGACTGTATAGGTATTTCCATGTTTTTACAGATGGCAGTGCAGATATTTCCATGTTTATAGAGATAGGGGTGCAGATATTTCCATGTTTGTACAGATGGCGCTGATGAAATTTCCATCTATACACAGATGGCCGTGTAGATATTTCCATGTTTATACAGACGGCGCTGTAGATGTTTCCATGGACATGCAGATGGCGGTGTAGATATTTCCATGTTTATACATATAACGCTGTAGATATTTCCATGTTTACACAGATGGTGGTGTAGATATTTCCATGTTTATACAGATCGTGGTGTAGATATTTCCATGTTTATACAGATCGCGGTGTAGATATTTCCATGTTAATACAGATCGCGGTGTAGATATTTCCATGTTTATACAGATCGCGGTGTAGATATTTCCATGTTTATACAGATAGCGGTGTAGAAATTTCCATGTTTTTACAGATATCAGTGTAGGTTTTCCATGTTTACACAGATTGCGGTGTAGATATTTCCATCTTTCTACAGATGGCATTGTAGATATTTCCATGTTTATACAGATGGCGGTGTAGATATTTCCATGTTTATATAGATGGTGGTGTAGATATTACCATGTTTATACAGATAGCAGTGTAGATACTTCCATGTTAATACAGATCGTGGTGAAGATATTTCCATGGTTATGCAGATCGTGGTGTAGATATTTCCATGTTTATACAGACGGCGATGCAGATATTTCCATGTTTATGCAGATCGCGGTGTAGATATTTCCATGTTTATACAGATCGCGGTGTAGATATTTCCATGTTTACACAGATAGCGGTGGAGATATTTCCCTGTTTATACAAATACCGATGTAGATATTTCCATGTTTATGCAGATAGCGGTGTAGATATTTCAATGTTTATAGAGATAGCGGTGTAGATATTTCCATCTTTATAGAGATAGCGGTGTAGGTATTTCCATGTTTGTACAGATGGCGCTGATGATATTTCCATCTATACACAGATGGGCGTGTAGATATTTCCATGTTTATACAGACGGCGGTGTAGACATTTCCATGGACATGCAGATGGCTTTGTAGATATTTCCATGTTTATAGAGATAGCGGTGTAGATATTTCCATGTTTATACAGATCGCGGTGTAGATATTTCCATGTTTATACAGATAGCGGTGTAGATATTTCCATGTTTATAGAGATAGCGGTGTAGGTATTTCCATGTTTATAGACATAGCGGTGTAGATATTTCCATGTTTATATAGATGGCGTTGTAGATATTTCCATCTTTATACCGATAGCGGTGTTGGTATTTCCACGTTTATACAGATAGCGATGTAGATATTTCCATGTTTATGCAGCTCGCGGTGCAGATATTTATATCTTTATACAGATGGCATTGTAGATATTTCCTTATTCACACATACGGCGGTGTAGATGTTTCCATGTTTATACAGATGGCGGAGTGGTTAGTTCCATGTTTATGGAGATGGCAGTGTAGATATTTTCATTTTTATAGAGATGGCGGTGTAGATATTTCCATGTTTATAGAGATAGCAGTGTAGATATTTACATGTTTGTACAGAAGGCTGTGTAGATATTTCCATGTGTATACAGATGGCATTGTAGATATTTCCATGTTTATACAGATGACTGTAGAGGTATTTCCATGTTTTTACAGATGGCAGTGCAGATATTTCCATGTTTATAGAGATAGCGGTGCAGATATTTCCATGTTTGTACAGATTACGGTGATGATATATCCATCTATACACAGATGGGCGTGTAGATATTTCCATGTTTATACAGACGGCGGCGTAGATATTTCCATGGACATGCAGATGGCAGTGTAGATATTTCCATGTTTATACAGATAACGGTGTAGATATTTCCATGTTTACACAGATGGTGGTGTAGACATTTCCATGTTTATACAGATCGCGGTGTAGATATTTCCATGTTTATACAGATCGCGGTGTAGATATTTCCATGTTTATACAGATCGCGGTGTAGATATTTCCATGTTTATACAGATAGCGGTGTAGATATTTCCATGTTTTTACAGATATCAGTGTAGATTTTCCATGTTTACACAGATTGCGGTGTAGATATTTCCATCTTTCTACAGATGGCATTGTAGATATTTCCATGTTTATACAGATGGCGGTGTAGATATTTCCATGTTTATATAGATGGTGGTGTAGATATTACCATGTTTATACAGATAGCGGTGTAGATACTTCCATGTTTATACAGATCGTGGTGAAGATATTTCCATGTTTATGCAGATCGCGGTGTAGATATTTCCATGTTTATACAGATCGCGGTGTAGATATTTCCATGTTTACACAGATAGCGGTGGAGATATTTCCCTGTTTATACAAATACCGATGTAGATATTTCCATGTTTATGCAGATAGCGGTGTAGATATTTCCATCTTCATACAGATAGCGGTGTAGATATTTCCATGTTTATACAGATAGCAGTGTAGATATTTCCATGTATATAGAGTTAGCGGTGTAGGTATTTCCATGTTTATAGACATAGCGGTGTAGGTATTTCCATGTTCATATAGATGGCGTTGTAGATATTTCCATGTTTATACCGATAGCGGTGTTGGTATTTCCACATTTATACAGATAGCGATGTAGATATTTCCATGTTTATACAGCTCGCGGTGCAGATATTTATATCTTTATACAGATGGCATTGTAGATATTTCCTTATTCACACATATGGCGGTGTAGATGTTTCCATGATTATACAGATGGCGGAGTAGTTAGTTCCATGTTTATGGAGATGGCAGTGTAGATATTTTCATATTTATAGAGATGGCGGTGTAGATATTTCCATGTTTATAGAGATAGCAGTGTAGATATTTACATGTTTATACAGATGGCTGTGTAGATATTTCCATGTGTATACAGATGGCATTGTAGATATTTCCATGTTTATACAGATGACTGTATAGTTATTTCCATGTTTTTACAGATGGCAGTGCAGATATTTACATGTTTATAGAGATATCGGTGCAGATATTTCCATGTTTGTACAGATGGCGGTGATGATATTTCCATCTATACACAGATGGCCGTGTAGATATTTCCATGTTTATACAGACGGCGGTGTAGATATTTCCATGGACATGCAGATGGCGGTGTAGATATTTCCATGTTTATACAGATAACGGTGTAGATACTTCCATGTTTACACAGATGGTGGTGTAGATATTTCCATGTTTATACAGATCGCGGTGTAGATATTTCCATGTTTATACAGATTGCGGTGTAGATATTTCCATGTTTATACAGATCGCGGTGTAGATATTTCCATGTTTATACAGATAGCGGTGTAGATATTTCCATGTTTATACAGATAGCGGTGTAGATATTTCCATGTTTATAGAGATAGCGGTGTAGGTATTTCCATGTTTATAGACATAGCGGTGTAGATATTTCCATGTTTATACAGATCGCGGTGTAGATATTTCCATGTTTATACAGATAGCGGTGTAGAAATTTCCATGTTTTTACAGATATCAGTGTAGGTTTTCCATGTTTACACAGATTGCGGTGTAGATATTTCCATCTTTCTACAGATGGCATTGTAGATATTTCCATGGTTATACAGATGGCGGTGTAGATATTTCCATGTTTATATAGATGGTGGTGTAGATATTACCATGTTTATACAGATAGCGGTGTAGATACTTCCATGTTTATACAGATCGCGATGCAGATATTTCCATGTTTATGCAGATCGCGGTGTACATATTTCCATGTTTATACAGATCGCGGTGTAGATATTTCCATGTTTACACAGATAGCGGTGGAGATATTTCCCTGTTTATACAAATACCGATGTAGATATTTCCATGTTTATGCAGATAGCGGTGTAGATATTTCCATGTTCATAGAGATAGCGGTGTAGATATTTCCATCTTTATACAGATAGCGGTGTAGATATTTCCATGTTTATACAGATCGCGGTGTAGATATTTCCATGTTTATACAGATAGCGGTGTAGATATTTCCATGTTTATACCGATAGCGGTGTAGATATTTCCATGTTTATAGAGATAGCGGTGTAGGTATTTCCATGTTTATAGACATAGCGGTGTAGATATTTCCATGTTTATATAGATGGCGTTGTAGATATTCCCATGTTTATACCGATAGCGGTGTTGGTATTTCCACGTTTATACAGATAATGATGTAGATATTTCCATGTTTATACAGCTCGCGGTGCAGATATTTATATCTTTATACAGATGGCATTGTAGATATTTCCTTATTCACACATACGGCGGTGTAGATGTTTCCATGTTTATACAGATGGCGGAGTAGTTAGTTCCATGTTTATGGAGATGGCAGTGTAGGTATTTTCATGTTTATAGAGATGGCGGTGTAGATATTTCCATGTTTATAGAGATAGCAGTGTAGATATTTACATGTTTATACAGATGGCTGTGTAGATATTTCCATGTGTATACAGATGGCATTGTAGATATTTCCATGTTTATACAGATGACTGTATAGGTATTTCCATGTTTTTACAGATGGCAGTGCAGATATTTCCATGTTTATAGAGATAGGGGTGCAGATATTTCCATGTTTGTACAGATGGCGCTGATGATATTTCCATCTATACACAGAAGGCCGTGTAGATATTACCATGTTTGTACAGACGGCGCTGTAGATATTTCCATGGACATGCAGATGGCGGTGTAGATATTTCCATGTTTATACAGATAACGCTGTAGATATTTCCATGTTTACACAGATGGTGGTGTAGATATTTCCATGTTTATACAGATCGTGGTGTAGATATTTCCATGTTTATACAGATCGCGGTGTAGATATTTCCATGTTAATACAGATCGCGGTGTAGATATTTCCATGTTTATACAGATCGCGGTGTAGATATTTCCATGTTTATACAGATAGCGGTGTAGAAATTTCCATGTTTTTACAGATATCAGTGTAGGTTTTCCATGTTTACACAGATTGCGGTGTAGATATTTCCATCTTTCTACAGATGGCATTGTAGATATTTCCATGTTTATACAGATGGCGGTGTAGATATTTCCATGTTTATATAGATGGTGGTGTATATATTACCATGTTTACACAGATAGCGGTGTAGATACTTCCATGTTAATACAGATCGTGGTGAAGATATTTCCATGTTTATGCATATCGTGGTGTAGATATTTCCATGTTTATACAGACGGCGATGCAGATATTTCCATGTTTATGCAGATCGCGGTGTAGATATTTCCATGTTTATACAGATCGCGGTGTAGATATTTCCATGTTTACACAGATAGCGGTGGAGATATTTCCCTGTTTATACAAATACCCATGTAGATATTTCCATGTTTATGCAGATAGCGGTGTAGATATTTCAATGTTTATAGAGATAACGGTGTAGATATTTCCATCTTTATAGAGATAGCGGTGTAGGTATTTCCATGTTTATACAGATCGCGGTGTAGATATTTCCATGTTTATATAGATAGCGGTGTAGATATTTCCATGTTTATACAGATAGCGGTGTAGATATTTCCATGTTTATAGAGATAGCGGTGTAGGTATTTCCATGTTTATAGACATAGCGGTGTAGGTATTTCCATGTTTATATAGATGGCGTTGTAGATATTTCCATGTTTATACCGATAGCGGTGTTGGTATTTCCACGTTTATACAGATAGCGATGTAGATATTTCCATGTTTATACAGCTCGCGGTGCAGATATTTATATCTTTATACAGATGGCATTGTAGATATTTCCTTATTCACACATACGGCGGTGTAGATGTTTCCATGTTTATACAGATGGCGGAGTAGTTAGTTCCATGTTTATGGAGATGGCAGTGTAGATATTTTCATGTTTATAGAGATGGTGGTGTAGATATTTCCATGTTTATAGAGATAGCAGTGTAGATATTTACATGTTTATACAGATGGCTGTGTAGATATTTCCATGTGTATACAGATGGCATTGTAGACATTTCCATGTTTATACAGATGACTGTATAGGTATTTCCATGTTTTTACAGATGGCAGTGCAGATATTTCCATGTTTATAGAGATAGCGGTGCAGATATTTCCATGTTTGTACAGATGGCGCTGATGATATTTCCATCTATACACAGATGGCCGTGTAGATATTTCCATGTTTATACAGACGGCGGTGTAGATATTTCCATGGACATGCAGATGGCGGTGTAGATATTTCCATGTTTATACAGATAACGCTGTAGATATTTCCATGTTTACACAGATGGTGGTGTAGATATTTCCATGTTTATACAGATCATGGTGTAGATATTTCCATGTTTATACAGATCGCGGTGTAGATATTTCCATGTTTATACAGATCGCGGTGTAGATATTTCCATGTTTATACAGATCGCGGTGTAGATATTTCCATGTTTATACAGATAGCGGTGTAGAAATTTCCATGTTTTTACAGATAGCAGTGTAGGTTTTCCATGTTTACACAGATTGCGGTGTAGATATTTCCATCTTTCTACAGATGGCATTGTAGATATTTCCATGGTTATACAGATGGCGGTGTAGATATTTCCATGTTTATATAGATGGTGGTGTAGATATTACCATGTTTATACAGATAGCGGTGTAGATACTTCCATGTTTATACAGATCGTGGTGAAGATATTTCCATGTTTATGCAGATCGCGGTGTAGATATTTCCATGTTTATACAGATCGCGATGCAGATATTTCCATGTTTAAGCAGATCGCGGTGTGGATATTTCCATGTTTATACAGATCGCGGTGTAGATATTTCCATGTTTACACAGATAGCGGTGGAGATATTTCCCTGTTTATACAAATACCGATGTAGATATTTCCATGTTTATGCAGATAGCGGTGTAGATATTTCCATGTTTATAGAGATAGCGGTGTAGATATTTCCATCTTTATAGAGATAGCGGTGTAGGTATTTCCATGTTTATACAGATCGCGGTGTAGATATTTCCATGTTTATACAGATAGCGGTGTAGATATTTCCATGTTTATACAGATAGCGGTGTAGATATTTCCATGTTTATAGAGATAGCGGTGTAGGTATTTCCATGTTTATAGACATAGCGGTGTAGGTATTTCCATGTTTATATAGATGGCGTTGTAGATATTTCCATGTTTATACCGATAGCGGTGTTGGTATTTCCACGTTTATACAGATAGCGATGTAGATATTTCCATGTTTATACAGCTCGCGGTGCAGATATTTATATCTTTATACAGATGGCATTGTAGATATTTCCTTATTCACACATACGGCGGTGTAGATGTTTCCATGTTTATACAGATGGCGGAGTAGTTAGTTCCATGTTTATGGAGATGGCAGTGTAGATATTTTCATGTTTATAGAGATGGCGGTGTAGATATTTCCATGTTTATAGAGATAGCAGTGTAGATATTTACATGTTTATACAGATGGCTGTGTAGATATTTCCATGTGTATACAGATGGCATTGTAGATATTTCCATGTTTATACAGATGACTGTATAGGTATTTCCATGTTTTTACAGATGGCAGTGCAGATATTTCCATGTTTATAGAGATAGGGGTGCAGATATTTCCATGTTTGTACAGATGGCGCTGATGAAATTTCCATCTATACACAGATGGCCGTGTAGATATTTCCATGTTTATACAGACGGCGCTGTAGATGTTTCCATGGACATGCAGATGGCGGTGTAGATATTTCCATGTTTATACATATAACGCTGTAGATATTTCCATGTTTACACAGATGGTGGTGTAGATATTTCCATGTTTATACAGATCGTGGTGTAGATATTTCCATGTTTATACAGATCGCGGTGTAGATATTTCCATGTTAATACAGATCGCGGTGTAGATATTTCCATGTTTATACAGATCGCGGTGTAGATATTTCCATGTTTATACAGATAGCGGTGTAGAAATTTCCATGTTTTTACAGATATCAGTGTAGGTTTTCCATGTTTACACAGATTGCGGTGTAGATATTTCCATCTTTCTACAGATGGCATTGTAGATATTTCCATGTTTATACAGATGGCGGTGTAGATATTTCCATGTTTATATAGATGGTGGTGTAGATATTACCATGTTTATACAGATAGCAGTGTAGATACTTCCATGTTAATACAGATCGTGGTGAAGATATTTCCATGGTTATGCAGATCGTGGTGTAGATATTTCCATGTTTATACAGACGGCGATGCAGATATTTCCATGTTTATGCAGATCGCGGTGTAGATATTTCCATGTTTATACAGATCGCGGTGTAGATATTTCCATGTTTACACAGATAGCGGTGGAGATATTTCCCTGTTTATACAAATACCGATGTAGATATTTCCATGTTTATGCAGATAGCGGTGTAGATATTTCAATGTTTATAGAGATAGCGGTGTAGATATTTCCATCTTTATAGAGATAGCGGTGTAGGTATTTCCATGTTTGTACAGATGGCGCTGATGATATTTCCATCTATACACAGATGGGCGTGTAGATATTTCCATGTTTATACAGACGGCGGTGTAGACATTTCCATGGACATGCAGATGGCTTTGTAGATATTTCCATGTTTATAGAGATAGCGGTGTAGATATTTCCATGTTTATACAGATCGCGGTGTAGATATTTCCATGTTTATACAGATAGCGGTGTAGATATTTCCATGTTTATAGAGATAGCGGTGTAGGTATTTCCATGTTTATAGACATAGCGGTGTAGATATTTCCATGTTTATATAGATGGCGTTGTAGATATTTCCATCTTTATACCGATAGCGGTGTTGGTATTTCCACGTTTATACAGATAGCGATGTAGATATTTCCATGTTTATGCAGCTCGCGGTGCAGATATTTATATCTTTATACAGATGGCATTGTAGATATTTCCTTATTCACACATACGGCGGTGTAGATGTTTCCATGTTTATACAGATGGCGGAGTGGTTAGTTCCATGTTTATGGAGATGGCAGTGTAGATATTTTCATTTTTATAGAGATGGCGGTGTAGATATTTCCATGTTTATAGAGATAGCAGTGTAGATATTTACATGTTTGTACAGAAGGCTGTGTAGATATTTCCATGTGTATACAGATGGCATTGTAGATATTTCCATGTTTATACAGATGACTGTAGAGGTATTTCCATGTTTTTACAGATGGCAGTGCAGATATTTCCATGTTTATAGAGATAGCGGTGCAGATATTTCCATGTTTGTACAGATTACGGTGATGATATATCCATCTATACACAGATGGGCGTGTAGATATTTCCATGTTTATACAGACGGCGGCGTAGATATTTCCATGGACATGCAGATGGCAGTGTAGATATTTCCATGTTTATACAGATAACGGTGTAGATATTTCCATGTTTACACAGATGGTGGTGTAGACATTTCCATGTTTATACAGATCGCGGTGTAGATATTTCCATGTTTATACAGATCGCGGTGTAGATATTTCCATGTTTATACAGATCGCGGTGTAGATATTTCCATGTTTATACAGATAGCGGTGTAGATATTTCCATGTTTTTACAGATATCAGTGTAGATTTTCCATGTTTACACAGATTGCGGTGTAGATATTTCCATCTTTCTACAGATGGCATTGTAGATATTTCCATGTTTATACAGATGGCGGTGTAGATATTTCCATGTTTATATAGATGGTGGTGTAGATATTACCATGTTTATACAGATAGCGGTGTAGATACTTCCATGTTTATACAGATCGTGGTGAAGATATTTCCATGTTTATGCAGATCGCGGTGTAGATATTTCCATGTTTATACAGATCGCGGTGTAGATATTTCCATGTTTACACAGATAGCGGTGGAGATATTTCCCTGTTTATACAAATACCGATGTAGATATTTCCATGTTTATGCAGATAGCGGTGTAGATATTTCCATCTTCATACAGATAGCGGTGTAGATATTTCCATGTTTATACAGATAGCAGTGTAGATATTTCCATGTATATAGAGTTAGCGGTGTAGGTATTTCCATGTTTATAGACATAGCGGTGTAGGTATTTCCATGTTCATATAGATGGCGTTGTAGATATTTCCATGTTTATACCGATAGCGGTGTTGGTATTTCCACATTTATACAGATAGCGATGTAGATATTTCCATGTTTATACAGCTCGCGGTGCAGATATTTATATCTTTATACAGATGGCATTGTAGATATTTCCTTATTCACACATATGGCGGTGTAGATGTTTCCATGATTATACAGATGGCGGAGTAGTTAGTTCCATGTTTATGGAGATGGCAGTGTAGATATTTTCATATTTATAGAGATGGCGGTGTAGATATTTCCATGTTTATAGAGATAGCAGTGTAGATATTTACATGTTTATACAGATGGCTGTGTAGATATTTCCATGTGTATACAGATGGCATTGTAGATATTTCCATGTTTATACAGATGACTGTATAGTTATTTCCATGTTTTTACAGATGGCAGTGCAGATATTTACATGTTTATAGAGATATCGGTGCAGATATTTCCATGTTTGTACAGATGGCGGTGATGATATTTCCATCTATACACAGATGGCCGTGTAGATATTTCCATGTTTATACAGACGGCGGTGTAGATATTTCCATGGACATGCAGATGGCGGTGTAGATATTTCCATGTTTATACAGATAACGGTGTAGATACTTCCATGTTTACACAGATGGTGGTGTAGATATTTCCATGTTTATACAGATCGCGGTGTAGATATTTCCATGTTTATACAGATTGCGGTGTAGATATTTCCATGTTTATACAGATCGCGGTGTAGATATTTCCATGTTTATACAGATAGCGGTGTAGATATTTCCATGTTTATACAGATAGCGGTGTAGATATTTCCATGTTTATAGAGATAGCGGTGTAGGTATTTCCATGTTTATAGACATAGCGGTGTAGATATTTCCATGTTTATACAGATCGCGGTGTAGATATTTCCATGTTTATACAGATAGCGGTGTAGAAATTTCCATGTTTTTACAGATATCAGTGTAGGTTTTCCATGTTTACACAGATTGCGGTGTAGATATTTCCATCTTTCTACAGATGGCATTGTAGATATTTCCATGGTTATACAGATGGCGGTGTAGATATTTCCATGTTTATATAGATGGTGGTGTAGATATTACCATGTTTATACAGATAGCGGTGTAGATACTTCCATGTTTATACAGATCGCGATGCAGATATTTCCATGTTTATGCAGATCGCGGTGTACATATTTCCATGTTTATACAGATCGCGGTGTAGATATTTCCATGTTTACACAGATAGCGGTGGAGATATTTCCCTGTTTATACAAATACCGATGTAGATATTTCCATGTTTATGCAGATAGCGGTGTAGATATTTCCATGTTCATAGAGATAGCGGTGTAGATATTTCCATCTTTATACAGATAGCGGTGTAGATATTTCCATGTTTATACAGATCGCGGTGTAGATATTTCCATGTTTATACAGATAGCGGTGTAGATATTTCCATATTTATACCGATAGCGGTGTAGATATTTCCATGTTTATAGAGATAGCGGTGTAGGTATTTCCATGTTTATAGACATAGCGGTGTAGATATTTCCATGTTTATATAGATGGCGTTGTAGATATTCCCATGTTTATACCGATAGCGGTGTTGGTATTTCCACGTTTATACAGATAATGATGTAGATATTTCCATGTTTATACAGCTCGCGGTGCAGATATTTATATCTTTATACAGATGGCATTGTAGATATTTCCTTATTCACACATACGGCGGTGTAGATGTTTCCATGTTTATACAGATGGCGGAGTAGTTAGTTCCATGTTTATGGAGATGGCAGTGTAGGTATTTTCATGTTTATAGAGATGGCGGTGTAGATATTTCCATGTTTATAGAGATAGCAGTGTAGATATTTACATGTTTATACAGATGGCTGTGTAGATATTTCCATGTGTATACAGATGGCATTGTAGATATTTCCATGTTTATACAGATGACTGTATAGGTATTTCCATGTTTTTACAGATGGCAGTGCAGATATTTCCATGTTTATAGAGATAGGGGTGCAGATATTTCCATGTTTGTACAGATGGCGCTGATGATATTTCCATCTATACACAGAAGGCCGTGTAGATATTACCATGTTTGTACAGACGGCGCTGTAGATATTTCCATGGACATGCAGATGGCGGTGTAGATATTTCCATGTTTATACAGATAACGCTGTAGATATTTCCATGTTTACACAGATGGTGGTGTAGATATTTCCATGTTTATACAGATCGTGGTGTAGATATTTCCATGTTTATACAGATCGCGGTGTAGATATTTCCATGTTAATACAGATCGCGGTGTAGATATTTCCATGTTTATACAGATCGCGGTGTAGATATTTCCATGTTTATACAGATAGCGGTGTAGAAATTTCCATGTTTTTACAGATATCAGTGTAGGTTTTCCATGTTTACACAGATTGCGGTGTAGATATTTCCATCTTTCTACAGATGGCATTGTAGATATTTCCATGTTTATACAGATGGCGGTGTAGATATATCCATGTTTATATAGATGGTGGTGTATATATTACCATGTTTACACAGATAGCGGTGTAGATACTTCCATGTTAATACAGATCGTGGTGAAGATATTTCCATGTTTATGCATATCGTGGTGTAGATATTTCCATGTTTATACAGACGGCGATGCAGATATTTCCATGTTTATGCAGATCGCGGTGTAGATATTTCCATGTTTATACAGATCGCGGTGTAGATATTTCCATGTTTACACAGATAGCGGTGGAGATATTTCCCTGTTTATACAAATACCCATGTAGATATTTCCATGTTTATGCAGATAGCGGTGTAGATATTTCAATGTTTATAGAGATAACGGTGTAGATATTTCCATCTTTATAGAGATAGCGGTGTAGGTATTTCCATGTTTATACAGATCGCGGTGTAGATATTTCCATGTTTATATAGATAGCGGTGTAGATATTTCCATGTTTATACAGATAGCGGTGTAGATATTTCCATGTTTATAGAGATAGCGGTGTAGGTATTTCCATGTTTATAGACATAGCGGTGTAGGTATTTCCATGTTTATATAGATGGCGTTGTAGATATTTCCATGTTTATACCGATAGCGGTGTTGGTATTTCCACGTTTATACAGATAGCGATGTAGATATTTCCATGTTTATACAGCTCGCGGTGCAGATATTTATATCTTTATACAGATGGCATTGTAGATATTTCCTTATTCACACATACGGCGGTGTAGATGTTTCCATGTTTATACAGATGGCGGAGTAGTTAGTTCCATGTTTATGGAGATGGCAGTGTAGATATTTTCATGTTTATAGAGATGGTGGTGTAGATATTTCCATGTTTATAGAGATAGCAGTGTAGATATTTACATGTTTATACAGATGGCTGTGTAGATATTTCCATGTGTATACAGATGGCATTGTAGACATTTCCATGTTTATACAGATGACTGTATAGGTATTTCCATGTTTTTACAGATGGCAGTGCAGATATTTCCATGTTTATAGAGATAGCGGTGCAGATATTTCCATGTTTGTACAGATGGCGCTGATGATATTTCCATCTATACACAGATGGCCGTGTAGATATTTCCATGTTTATACAGACGGCGGTGTAGATATTTCCATGGACATGCAGATGGCGGTGTAGATATTTCCATGTTTATACAGATAACGCTGTAGATATTTCCATGTTTACACAGATGGTGGTGTAGATATTTCCATGTTTATACAGATCATGGTGTAGATATTTCCATGTTTATACAGATCGCGGTGTAGATATTTCCATGTTTATACAGATCGCGGTGTAGATATTTCCATGTTTATACAGATCGCGGTGTAGATATTTCCATGTTTATACAGATAGCGGTGTAGAAATTTCCATGTTTTTACAGATAGCAGTGTAGGTTTTCCATGTTTACACAGATTGCGGTGTAGATATTTCCATCTTTCTACAGATGGCATTGTAGATATTTCCATGGTTATACAGATGGCGGTGTAGATATTTCCATGTTTATATAGATGGTGGTGTAGATATTACCATGTTTATACAGATAGCGGTGTAGATACTTCCATGTTTATACAGATCGTGGTGAAGATATTTCCATGTTTATGCAGATCGCGGTGTAGATATTTCCATGTTTATACAGATCGCGATGCAGATATTTCCATGTTTAAGCAGATCGCGGTGTGGATATTTCCATGTTTATACAGATCGCGGTGTAGATATTTCCATGTTTACACAGATAGCGGTGGAGATATTTCCCTGTTTATACAAATACCGATGTAGATATTTCCATGTTTATGCAGATAGCGGTGTAGATATTTCCATGTTTATAGAGATAGCGGTGTAGATATTTCCATCTTTATAGAGATAGCGGTGTAGGTATTTCCATGTTTATACAGATCGCGGTGTAGATATTTCCATGTTTATACAGATAGCGGTGTAGATATTTCCATGTTTATACAGATAGCGGTGTAGATATTTCCATGTTTATAGAGATAGCGGTGTAGGTATTTCCATGTTTATAGACATAGCGGTGTAGGTATTTCCATGTTTATATAGATGGCGTTGTAGATATTTCCATGTTTATACCGATAGCGGTGTTGGTATTTCCACGTTTATACAGATAGCGATGTAGATATTTCCATGTTTATACAGCTCGCGGTGCAGATATTTATATCTTTATACAGATGGCATTGTAGATATTTCCTTATTCACACATACGGCGGTGTAGATGTTTCCATGTTTATACAGATGGCGGAGTAGTTAGTTCCATGTTTATGGAGATGGCAGTGTAGATATTTTCATGTTTATAGAGATGGCGGTGTAGATATTTCCATGTTTATAGAGATAGCAGTGTAGATATTTACATGTTTATACAGATGGCTGTGTAGATATTTCCATGTGTATACAGATGGCATTGTAGATATTTCCATGTTTATACAGATGACTGTATAGGTATTTCCATGTTTTTACAGATGGCAGTGCAGATATTTCCATGTTTATAGAGATAGGGGTGCAGATATTTCCATGTTTGTACAGATGGCGCTGATGAAATTTCCATCTATACACAGATGGCCGTGTAGATATTTCCATGTTTATACAGACGGCGCTGTAGATGTTTCCATGGACATGCAGATGGCGGTGTAGATATTTCCATGTTTATACATATAACGCTGTAGATATTTCCATGTTTACACAGATGGGGGTGTAGATATTTCCATGTTTATACAGATCGTGGTGTAGATATTTCCATGTTTATACAGATCGCGGTGTAGATATTTCCATGTTAATACAGATCGCGGTGTAGATATTTCCATGTTTATACAGATCGCGGTGTAGATATTTCCATGTTTATACAGATAGCGGTGTAGAAATTTCCATGTTTTTACAGATATCAGTGTAGGTTTTCCATGTTTACACAGATTGCGGTGTAGATATTTCCATCTTTCTACAGATGGCATTGTAGATATTTCCATGTTTATACAGATGGCGGTGTAGATATTTCCATGTTTATATAGATGGTGGTGTAGATATTACCATGTTTATACAGATAGCGGTGTAGATACTTCCATGTTAATACAGATCGCGGTGAAGATATTTCCATGTTTATGCAGATCGTGGTGTAGATATTTCCATGTTTATACAGACGGCGATGCAGATATTTCCATGTTTATGCAGATCGCGGTGTAGATATTTCCATGTTTATACAGATCGCGGTGTAGATATTTCCATGTTTACACAGATAGCGGTGGAGATATTTCCCTGTTTATACAAATACCGATGTAGATATTTCCATGTTTATGCAGATAGCGGTGTAGATATTTCAATGTTTATAGAGATAGCGGTGTAGATATTTCCATCTTTATAGAGATAGCGGTGTAGGTATTTCCATGTTTGTACAGATGGCGCTGATGATATTTCCATCTATACACAGATGGGCGTGTAGATATTTCCATGTTTATACAGACGGCGGTGTAGACATTTCCATGGACATGCAGATGGCTTTGTAGATATTTCCATGTTTATAGAGATAGCGGTGTAGATATTTCCATGTTTATACAGATCGCGGTGT
This sequence comes from Pan troglodytes, assembly GCF_028858775.2. Taxonomy (NCBI): domain Eukaryota; kingdom Metazoa; phylum Chordata; class Mammalia; order Primates; family Hominidae; genus Pan; species Pan troglodytes. Next base: position 1,046,716 of record NC_072418.2, on the reverse strand, counting down.
AGATATTTCCATGTTTATACAGATAGCGGTGTAGATATTTCCATGTTTATAGAGATAGCGGTGTAGGTATTTCCATGTTTATAGACATAGCGGTGTAGATATTTCCATGTTTATATAGATGGCGTTGTAGATATTTCCATCTTTATACCGATAGCGGTGTTGGTATTTCCACGTTTATACAGATAGCGATGTAGATATTTCCATGTTTATGCAGCTCGCGGTGCAGATATTTATATCTTTATACAGATGGCATTGTAGATATTTCCTTATTCACACATACGGCGGTGTAGATGTTTCCATGTTTATACAGATGGCGGAGTGGTTAGTTCCATGTTTATGGAGATGGCAGTGTAGATATTTTCATGTTTATAGAGATGGCGGTGTAGATATTTCCATGTTTATAGAGATAGCAGTGTAGATATTTACATGTTTATACAGATGGCTGTGTAGATATTTCCATGTGTATACAGATGGCATTGTAGACATTTCCATGTTTATACAGATGACTGTATAGGTATTTCCATGTTTTTACAGATGGCAGTGCAGATATTTCCATGTTTATAGAGATAGCGGTGCAGATATTTCCATGTTTGTACAGATGGCGCTGATGATATTTCCATCTATACACAGATGGCCGTGTAGATATTTCCATGTTTATACAGACGGCGGTGTAGATATTTCCATGGACATGCAGATGGCGGTGTAGATATTTCCATGTTTATACAGATAACGCTGTAGATATTTCCATGTTTACACAGATGGTGGTGTAGATATTTCCATGTTTATACAGATCATGGTGTAGATATTTCCATGTTTATACAGATCGCGGTGTAGATATTTCCATGTTTATACAGATCGCGGTGTAGATATTTCCATGTTTATACAGATCGCGGTGTAGATATTTCCATGTTTATACAGATAGCGGTGTAGAAATTTCCATGTTTTTACAGATAGCAGTGTAGGTTTTCCATGTTTACACAGATTGCGGTGTAGATATTTCCATCTTTCTACAGATGGCATTGTAGATATTTCCATGGTTATACAGATGGCGGTGTAGATATTTCCATGTTTATATAGATGGTGGTGTAGATATTACCATGTTTATACAGATAGCGGTGTAGATACTTCCATGTTTATACAGATCGTGGTGAAGATATTTCCATGTTTATGCAGATCGCGGTGTAGATATTTCCATGTTTATACAGATCGCGATGCAGATATTTCCATGTTTAAGCAGATCGCGGTGTGGATATTTCCATGTTTATACAGATCGCGGTGTAGATATTTCCATGTTTACACAGATAGCGGTGGAGATATTTCCCTGTTTATACAAATACCGATGTAGATATTTCCATGTTTATGCAGATAGCGGTGTAGATATTTCCATGTTTATAGAGATAGCGGTGTAGATATTTCCATCTTTATAGAGATAGCGGTGTAGGTATTTCCATGTTTATACAGATCGCGGTGTAGATATTTCCATGTTTATACAGATAGCGGTGTAGATATTTCCATGTTTATACAGATAGCGGTGTAGATATTTCCATGTTTATAGAGATAGCGGTGTAGGTATTTCCATGTTTATAGACATAGCGGTGTAGGTATTTCCATGTTTATATAGATGGCGTTGTAGATATTTCCATGTTTATACCGATAGCGGTGTTGGTATTTCCACGTTTATACAGATAGCGATGTAGATATTTCCATGTTTATACAGCTCGCGGTGCAGATATTTATATCTTTATACAGATGGCATTGTAGATATTTCCTTATTCACACATACGGCGGTGTAGATGTTTCCATGTTTATACAGATGGCGGAGTAGTTAGTTCCATGTTTATGGAGATGGCAGTGTAGATATTTTCATGTTTATAGAGATGGCGGTGTAGATATTTCCATGTTTATAGAGATAGCAGTGTAGATATTTACATGTTTATACAGATGGCTGTGTAGATATTTCCATGTGTATACAGATGGCATTGTAGATATTTCCATGTTTATACAGATGACTGTATAGGTATTTCCATGTTTTTACAGATGGCAGTGCAGATATTTCCATGTTTATAGAGATAGGGGTGCAGATATTTCCATGTTTGTACAGATGGCGCTGATGAAATTTCCATCTATACACAGATGGCCGTGTAGATATTTCCATGTTTATACAGACGGCGCTGTAGATGTTTCCATGGACATGCAGATGGCGGTGTAGATATTTCCATGTTTATACATATAACGCTGTAGATATTTCCATGTTTACACAGATGGGGGTGTAGATATTTCCATGTTTATACAGATCGTGGTGTAGATATTTCCATGTTTATACAGATCGCGGTGTAGATATTTCCATGTTAATACAGATCGCGGTGTAGATATTTCCATGTTTATACAGATCGCGGTGTAGATATTTCCATGTTTATACAGATAGCGGTGTAGAAATTTCCATGTTTTTACAGATATCAGTGTAGGTTTTCCATGTTTACACAGATTGCGGTGTAGATATTTCCATCTTTCTACAGATGGCATTGTAGATATTTCCATGTTTATACAGATGGCGGTGTAGATATTTCCATGTTTATATAGATGGTGGTGTAGATATTACCATGTTTATACAGATAGCGGTGTAGATACTTCCATGTTAATACAGATCGCGGTGAAGATATTTCCATGTTTATGCAGATCGTGGTGTAGATATTTCCATGTTTATACAGATGGCGATGCAGATATTTCCATGTTTATGCAGATCGCGGTGTAGATATTTCCATGTTTATACAGATCGCGGTGTAGATATTTCCATGTTTACACAGATAGCGGTGGAGATATTTCCCTGTTTATACAAATACCGATGTAGATATTTCCATGTTTATGCAGATAGCGGTGTAGATATTTCAATGTTTATAGAGATAGCGGTGTAGATATTTCCATCTTTATAGAGATAGCGGTGTAGGTATTTCCATGTTTGTACAGATGGCGCTGATGATATTTCCATCTATACACAGATGGGCGTGTAGATATTTCCATGTTTATACAGACGGCGGTGTAGACATTTCCATGGACATGCAGATGGCTTTGTAGATATTTCCATGTTTATAGAGATAGCGGTGTAGATATTTCCATGTTTATACAGATCGCGGTGTAGATATTTCCATGTTTATACAGATAGCGGTGTAGATATTTCCATGTTTATAGAGATAGCGGTGTAGGTATTTCCATGTTTATAGACATAGCGGTGTAGATATTTCCATGTTTATATAGATGGCGTTGTAGATATTTCCATCTTTATACCGATAGCGGTGTTGGTATTTCCACGTTTATACAGATAGCGATGTAGATATTTCCATGTTTATGCAGCTCGCGGTGCAGATATTTATATCTTTATACAGATGGCATTGTAGATATTTCCTTATTCACACATACGGCGGTGTAGATGTTTCCATGTTTATACAGATGGCGGAGTGGTTAGTTCCATGTTTATGGAGATGGCAGTGTAGATATTTTCATGTTTATAGAGATGGCGGTGTAGATATTTCCATGTTTATAGAGATAGCAGTGTAGATATTTACATGTTTATACAGATGGCTGTGTAGATATTTCCATGTGTATACAGATGGCATTGTAGATATTTCCATGTTTATACAGATGACTGTAGAGGTATCTCCATGTTTTTACAGATGGCAGTGCAGATATTTCCATGTTTATAGAGATAGCGGTGCAGATATTTCCATGTTTGTACAGATGGCGGTGATGATATTTCCATCTATACACAGATGGCCGTGTGGATATTTACAAGTTTATACAGACGGCGGCGTAGATATTTCCATGGACATGCAGATGGCGGTGTAGATATTTCCATGTTTATACAGATAACGGTGTAGATATTTCCATGTTTACACAGATGGTGGTGTAGATATTTCCATGTTTATACAGATCGCGGTGTAGATATTTCCATGTTTATACAGATCGCGGTGTCGATATTTCCATGTTTATACAGATCACGGTGTAGATATTTCCATGTTTATGCAGATAGCGGTGAAGATATTTCCATGTTTTTACAGATATCAGTGTAGATTTTCCATGTTTACACAGATTGCGGTGTAGATATTTCCATCTTTCTACAGATGGCATTGTAGATATTTCCATGTTTATACAGATGGCGGTGTAGATATTTCCATGTTTATATAGATGGTGGTGTAGATATTACCATGTTTATACAGATAGCGGTGTAGATACTTCCATGTTTATACAGATCGCGGTGAAGATATTTCCATGTTTATGCAGATCGCGGTGTAGATATTTCCATGTTTATACAGATCGCGATGCAGATATTTCCATGTTTACGCAGATCACGGTGTAGATATTTCCATGTTTATACAGATCGCGGTGTAGATATTTCCATGTTTACACAGATAGCGGTGGAGATATTTCCCTGTTTATACAAATACCGATGTAGATATTTCCATGGTTATGCAGATAGCGGTGTAGATATTTCCATGTTTATAGAGATAGCGGTGTAGATATTTCCATCTTTATACAGATAGCGGTGTAGATATTTCCATGTTTATACAGATCGCGGTGTAGATATTTCCATGTTTATACAGATAGCGGTGTAGATATTTCCATGTTTATAGAGATAGCGGTGTAGGTATTTCCATGTTTATAGACATAGCGGTGTAGATATTTCCATGTTTATATAGATGGCGTTGTAGATATTTCCATGTTTATACCGATAGCGGTGTTGGTATTTCCACGTTTATACAGATAGCGCTGTAGATATTTCCATGTTTATACAGCTCGCGGTGCAGATATTTATATCTTTATACAGATGGCATTGTAGATATTTCCTTATTCACACATACGGCGGTGTAGATGTTTCCATGTTTATACAGATGGCGGAGTAGTTAGTTCCATGTTTATGGAGATGGCAGTGTGGATATTTTCATGTTTATAGAGATGGCGGTGTAGATATTTCCATGTTTATAGAGATAGCAGTGTAGATATTTACATGTTTATACAGATGGCTGTGTAGATATTTCCATGTGTATACAGATGGCATTGTAGATATTTCCATGTTTATACAGATGACTGTAGAGGTATTTCCATGTTTTTACAGATGGCAGTGCAGATATTTCCATGTTTATAGAGATAGCGGTGCAGATATTTCCATGTTTGTACAGATGGCGGTGATGATATTTCCATCTATACACAGATGGGCGTGTAGATATTTCCATGTTTATACAGACGGCGGCGTAGATATTTCCATGGACATGCAGATGGCAGTGTAGATATTTCCATGTTTATACAGATAACGGTGTAGATATTTCCATGTTTACACAGATGGTGGTGTAGACATTTCCATGTTTATACAGATCGCGGTGTAGATATTTCCATGTTTATACAGATCGCGGTGTAGATATTTCCATGTTTATACAGATCGCGGTGTAGATATTTCCATGTTTATACAGATAGCGGTGTAGATATTTCCATGTTTTTACAGATATCAGTGTAGATTTTCCATGTTTACACAGATTGCGGTGTAGATATTTCCATCTTTCTACAGATGGCATTGTAGATATTTCCATGTTTATACAGATGGCGGTGTAGATATTTCCATGTTTATATAGATGGTGGTGTAGATATTACCATGTTTATACAGATAGCGGTGTAGATACTTCCATGTTTATACAGATCGTGGTGAAGATATTTCCATGTTTATGCAGATCGCGGTGTAGATATTTCCATGTTTATACAGATCGCGGTGTAGATATTTCCATGTTTACACAGATAGCGGTGGAGATATTTCCCTGTTTATACAAATACCGATGTAGATATTTCCATGTTTATGCAGATAGCGGTGTAGATATTTCCATGTTTATAGAGATAGCGGTGTAGATATTTCCATGTTTATAGAGATAGCGGTGTAGATATTTCCATGTTTATACAGATCGCGGTGTAGATATTTCCATGTTTATACAGATAGTGGTGTAGATATTTCCATGTTTATACAGATAGCGGTGTATATATTTCCATGTTTATAGAGATAGCGGTGTAGGTATTTCCATGTTTATAGACATAGCGGTGTAGATATTTCCATGTTTATATAGATGGCGTTGTAGATATTTCCATCTTTATACCGATAGCGGTGTTGGTATTTCCACGTTTATACAGATAGCGATGTAGATATTTCCATGTTTATGCAGCTCGCGGTGCAGATATTTATATCTTTATACTGATGGCATTGTAGATATTTCCTTATTCACACAAACGGCAGTGTAGATGTTTCCATGTTTATACAGATGGCGGAGTAGTTAGTTCCATGTTTATGGAGATGGCAGTGTAGATATTTTCATGTTTATAGAGATGGCGGTGTAGATATTTCCATGTTTATAGAGATAGCAGTGTAGATATTTACATGTTTATACAGATGGCTGTGTAGATATTTCCATGTGTATACAGATGGCATTGTAGATATTTCCATGTTTATACAGATGACTGTAGAGGTATCTCCATGTTTTTACAGATGGCAGTGCAGATATTTCCATGTTTATAGAGATAGCGGTGCAGATATTTCCATGTTTGTACAGATGGCGGTGATGATATTTCCATCTATACACAGATGGCCGTGTGGATATTTACATGTTTATACAGACGGCGGCGTAGATATTTCCATGGACATGCAGATGGCGGTGTAGATATTTCCATGTTTATACAGATAACGGTGTAGATATTTCCATGTTTACACAGATGGTGGTGTAGATATTTCCATGTTTATACAGATCGCGGTGTAGATATTTCCATGTTTATACAGATCTCGGTGTCGATATTTCCATGTTTATACAGATCACGGTGTAGATATTTCCATGTTTATGCAGATAGCGGTGAAGATATTTCCATGTTTTTACAGATATCAGTGTAGATTTTCCATGTTTACACAGATTGCGGTGTAGATATTTCCATCTTTCTACAGATGGCATTGTAGATATTTCCATGTTTATACAGATGGCGGTGTAGATATTTCCATGTTTATATAGATGGTGGTGTAGATATTACCATGTTTATACAGATAGCGGTGTAGATACTTCCATGTTTATACAGATCGTGGTGAAGATATTTCCATGTTTATGCAGATCGCGGTGTAGATATTTCCATGTTTATACAGATCGCGATGCAGGTATTTCCATATTTACGCAGATCACGGTGTAGATATTTCCATGTTTATACAGATCGCGGTGTAGATATTTCCATGTTTACACAGATAGCGGTGGAGATATTTCCCTGTTTATACAAATACCGATGTAGATATTTCCATGGTTATGCAGATAGCGGTGTAGATATTTCCATGTTTATAGAGATAGCGGTGTAGATATTTCCATCTTTATACAGATAGCGGTGTAGATATTTCCATGTTTATACAGATCGCGGTGTAGATATTTCCATGTTTATACAGATAGCGGTGTAGATATTTCCATGTTTATAGAGATAGCGGTGTAGGTATTTCCATGTTTATAGACATAGCAGTGTAGATATTTCCATGTTTATATAGATGGCGTTGTAGATATTTCCATGTTTATACCGATAGCGGTGTTGGTATTTCCACGTTTATACAGATAGCGATGTAGATATTTCCATGTTTATACAGCTCGCGTTGCAGATATTTATATCTTTATACAGATGGCATTGTAGATATTTCCTTATTCACACATACGGCGGTGTAGATGTTTCCATGTTTATACAGATGGCGGAGTAGTTAGTTCCATGTTTATGGAGATGGCAGTGTAGATATTTTCATGTTTATAGAGATGGCGGTGTAGATATTTCTATGTTTATAGAGATAGCAGTGTAGATATTTACATGTTTATACAGATGACTGTGTAGATATTTCCATGTGTATACAGATGGCATTGTAGATATATCCATGTTTATACAGATGACTGTAGAGGTATTTCCATGTTTTTACAGATGGCAGTGCAGATATTTCCATGTTTATAGAGATAGCGGTGCAGATATTTCCATGTTTGTACAGATGGCGGTGATGATATTTCCATCTATACACAGATGGCCGTGTAGATATTTCCATGTTTATACAGACGGCGGCGTAGATATTTCCATGCACACGCAGATGGCGGTGTAGATATTTCCATGTTTATACAGATAACGGTGTAGATATTTCCATGTTTACACAGATGGTGGTGTAGACATTTCCATGTTTATACAGATCGCGGTGTAGATATTTCCATGTTTATACAGATCGCGGTGTAGATATTTCCATGTTTATACAGATCGCGGTGTAGATATTTCCATGTTTATACAGATAGCGGTGTAGATATTTCCATGTTTTTACACATATCAGTGTAGATTTTCCATGTTTACACAGATTGCGGTGTAGATATTTCCATCTTTCTACAGATGGCATTGTAGATATTTCCATGTTTATACAGATGGCGGTGTAGCTATTTCCATGTTTATATAGATGGTGGTGTAGATATTACCATGTTTATACAGATAGCGGTGTAGATACTTCCATGTTTATACAGATCGAGGTGAAGATATTTCCATGTTTATATAGATGGTGGTGTAGATATTACCATGTTTATACAGATAGCGGTGTAGATACTTCCATGTTTATACAGATCGTGGTGAAGATATTTCCATGTTTATGCAGATCGCGGTGTAGATATTTCCATGTTTATACAGATCGCGGTGTAGATATTTCCATGTTTACACAGATAGCGGTGGAGATATTTCCCTGTTTATACAAATACCGATGTAGATATTTCCATGTTTATGCAGATAGCGGTGTAGATATTTCCATGTTTATAGAGATAGCGGTGTAGATATTTCCATGTTTATAGAGATAGCGGTGTAGATATTTCCATGTTTATACAGATCGCGGTGTAGATATTTCCATGTTTATACAGATAGTGGTGTAGATATTTCCATGTTTATACAGATAGCGGTGTATATATTTCCATGTTTATATAGATAGCGGTGTAGGTATTTCCATGTTTATAGACATAGCGGTGTAGATATTTCCATGTTTATATAGATGGCGTTGTAGATATTTCCATCTTTATACCGATAGCGGTGTTGGTATTTCCACGTTTATACAGATAGCGATGTAGATATTTCCATGTTTATGCAGCTCGCGGTGCAGATATTTATATCTTTATACAGATGGCATTGTAGATATTTCCTTATTCACACAAACGGCAGTGTAGATGTTTCCATGTTTATACAGATGGCGGAGTAGTTCGTTCCATGTTTATGGAGATGGCAGTGTAGATATTTTCATGTTTATAGAGATGGCGGTGTAGATATTTCCATGTTTATAGAGATAGCAGTGTAGATATTTACATGTTTATACAGATGGCTGTGTAGATATTTCCATGTGTATACAGATGGCATTGTAGATATTTCCATGTTTATACAGATGACTGTAGAGGTATCTCCATGTTTTTACAGATGGCAGTGCAGATATTTCCATGTTTATAGAGATAGCGGTGCAGATATTTCCATGTTTGTACAGATGGCGGTGATGATATTTCCATCTATACACAGATGGCCGTGTAGATATTTCCATGTTTATACAGACGGCGGCGTAGATATTTCCATGCACACGCAGATGGCGGTGTAGATATTTCCATGTTTATACAGATAACGGTGTAGATATTTCCATGTTTACACAGATGGTGGTGTAGACATTTCCATGTTTATACAGATCGCGGTGTAGATATTTCCATGTTTATACAGATCGCGGTGTAGATATTTCCATGTTTATACAGATCGCGGTGTAGATATTTCCATGTTTATACAGATAGCGGTGTAGATATTTCCATGTTTTTACACATATCAGTGTAGATTTTCCATGTTTACACAGATTGCGGTGTAGATATTTCCATCTTTCTACAGATGGCATTGAAGATATTTCCATGTTTATACAGATGGCGGTGTAGCTATTTCCATGTTTATATAGATGGTGGTGTAGATATTACCATGTTTATACAGATAGCGGTGTAGATACTTCCATGTTTATACAGATCGAGGTGAAGGTATTTCCATGTTTATGCAGATCGCGGTGTAGATATTTCCATGTTTATACAGATCGCGATGCAGATATTTCCATGTTTATGCAGATCTCGGTGTAGATATTTCCATGTTTATACAGATCGCGGTGTAGATATTTCCATGTTTACACAGATAGCGGTGGAGATATTTCCCTGTTTATACAAATACCGATGTAGATATTTCCATGTTTATGCAGATAGCGGTGTAGATATTTCCATGTTTATAGAGATAGTGGTGTAGATATTTCCATCTTTATAGAGATAGCGGTGTAGATATTTCCATGTTTATACAGATCGTGGTGTAGATATTCCCATGTTTATACAGATAGCGGTGTAGATATTTCCATGTTTATACAGATAGCGGTGTAGATATTTCCATGTTTATAGAGATAGCGGTGTAGGTATTTCCATGTTTATAGACATAGCGGTGTAGATATTTCCATGTTTATATAGATGGCGTTGTAGATATTTCCATGTTTATACCGATAGCGGTGTTGGTATTTCCACGTTTATACAGATAGCGATGTAGATATTTCCATGTTTATACAGCTCGCGGTGCAGATATTTATATCTTTATACAGATGGCATTGTAGATATTTCCTTATTCACACATACGGCGGTGTAGATGTTTCCATGTTTATACAGATGGCGGAGTAGTTAGTTCCATGTTTATGGAGATGGCAGTGTAGATATTTTCATGTTTATAGAGATGGCGGTGTAGATATTTCCATGTTTATATAGATAGCAGTGTAGATATTTACATGTTTATACAGATGGCTGTGTAGATATTTCCATGTGTATACAGATGGCATTGTAGATATTTCCATGTTTATACAGATGACTGTAGAGGTATTTCCATGTTTTTACAGATGGCAGTGCAGATATTTCCATGTTTATAGAGATACCGGTGCAGATATTTCCATGTTTGTACAGATGGCGGTGATGATATTTCCATCTATACACAGATGGCCGTGTAGATATTTCCATGTTTATACAGACGGCGGCGTAGATATTTCCATGGACATGCAGATGGCGGTGTAGATATTTCCATGTTTATACAGATAACGGTGTAGATATTTCCAGGTTTACACAGATGGTGGTGAAGATATTTCCATGTTTATACAGATCGCGGTGTAGATATTTCCATGTTTATACAGATCGCGGTGTAGATATTTACATGTTTATACAGATCGCGGTGTAGATATTTCCATGTTTATACAGATAGCGGTGAAGGTATTTCCATGTTTTTACAGATATCAGTGTAGATTTTCCATGTTTACACAGATTGCGGTGTAGATATTTCCATCTTTCTACAGATGGCATTGTATATATTTCCATGTTTATACAGATGGCGGTGTAGATATTTCCATGTTTATATATATGGTGGTGTAGATATTACCATGTTTATACAGATAGCGGTGTAGATACTTCCATGTTTATACAGATCGTGGTGAAGATATTTCCATGTTTATGCAGATCGCGGTGTAGATATTTCCATGTTTATACAAATCGCGATGCAGATATTTCCATGTTTATGCAGATCGCGGTGTAGATATTTCCATCTTTATTCAGATCACGGTGTAGATATTTCCATGTTTACACAGATAGCGGTGGAGATATTTCCCTGTTTATACAAATACCGATTTAGATATTTCCATGTTTATGCAGATAGCGGTGTAGATATTTCCATGTTTATAGAGATAGCGGTGTAGATATTTCCATCTTTATACAGATAGCGGTGTAGATATTTCCATGTTTATAGAGATCGCGGTGTAGATATTTCCATGTTTATACAGATAGCGGTGTAGATATTTCCATGTTTATAGAAATAGCGGTGTAGCTATTTCCATGTTTATACACATAGCGGTGTAGATATGTCCATGTTTATATAGATGGCGTTGTAGATATTTCCATGTTTATACCGATAGCGGTGTTGGTATTTTCACGTTTATACAGATAGCGATGTAGATATTTCCATGTTTATACAGCTCGCGGTGCAGATATTTATATCTTTATACAGATGGCATTGTAGATATTTCCTTATTCACACATACGGCGGTGTAGATGTTTCCATGTTTATACAGATGGCGGAGTAGTTAGTTCCATGTTTATGGAGATGGCAGTGTAGATATTTTCATGTTTATAGAGATGGCGGTGTAGATATTTCCATGTTTATAGAGATAGCAGTGTAGATATTTACATGTTTATACAGATGGCTGTGTAGATATTTCCATGTGTATACAGATGGCAGTGTAGATATTTCCATGTTTATACAGATGACTGTATAGGTATTTCCATGTTTTTACAGATGGCAGTGCAGATATTTCCATGTTTATAGAGATAGCGGTGCAGATATTTCCATGTTTGTACAGATGGCGGTGATGATATTTCCATCTATACACAGATGGCCGTGTAGATATTTCCATGTTTATACAGACGGCGGTGTAGATATTTCCATGGACACGCAGATGGCGGTGTAGATATTTCCATGTTTATACAGATAACGGTGTAGATATTTCCATGTTTACACAGATGGTTGTGTAGACATTTCCATGTTTATACAGATCGCGGTGTAGATATTTCCATGTTTATACAGAACGCGGTGTAGATATTTCCATGTTTATACAGATCGCGGTGTAGATATTTCCATGTTTATACAGATAGCGATGCAGATATTTCCATGTTTTTACAGATATCATTGCAGATTTTCCATGTTTACACAGATTGCGGTGTAGATATTTCCATCTTTCTACAGATGGCATTGTAGATATTTCCATGTTTATACAGATGGCGGTGTAGATATTTCCATGTTTATATAGATGGTGGTGTAGATATTACCATGTTTATACAGATAGCGTTGTAGATACTTCCATGTTTATACAGATCGTGGTGAAGATATTTCCATGTTTATGCAGATCGCGGTGTAGATATTTCCATGTTTATACAGATCGCGATGCAGATATTTCCATGTTTATGCAGATCTCGGTGTAGATATTTCCATGTTTATACAGATCGCGGTGTAGATATTTCCATGTTTACACAGATAGCGGTGGAGATATTTCCCTGTTTATACAAATACCGATGTAGATATTTCCATGTTTATGCAGATAGCGGTGTAGATATTTCCATGTTTATAGAGATAGTGGTGTAGATATTTCCATCTTTATAGAGATAGCGGTGTAGATATTTCCATGTTTATACAGATCGCGGTGTAGATATTCCCATGTTTATACAGATAGCGGTGTAGATATTTCCATGTTTACACAGATGGTGGTGTAGATATTTCCATGTTTATACAGATCGCGGTGTAGATATTTCCATGTTTATACAGATCGCGGTGTAGATATTTCCATGTTTATACAGATCGCGGTGTAGATATTTCCATGTTTATACAGACAGCGGTGAAGATATTTCCATGTTTTTACGGATATCAGTGTAGATTTTCCATGTTTATACAGATTGCGGTGTAGATATTTCCATCTTTCTACAGATGGCATTGTAGATATTTCCATGTTTATACAGATTGCGGTGTAGATATTTCCATGTTTATATAGATGGTGGTGTAGATATTACCATGGTTATACAGATAGCGGTGTAGATACTTCCATGTTTATACAGATCCTGGTGAAGATATTTCCATGTTTATGCAGATCGCGGTGTAGATATTTCCATGTTTATACAGATCGCGATGCAGATATTTCCATGTTTATGCAGATCGCGGTGTAGATATTTCCATGTTTATTCAGATCACGGTGTAGATATTTCCATGTTTACACAGATAGCGGTGGAGATATTTCCCTGTTTATACAAATACCGATGTAGATATTTCCATGTTTATGCAGATAGCGGTGTAGATATTTCCATGTTTATAGGGATAGCGGTGTAGATATTTCCATCTTTATACAGATAGCGGTGTAGATATTTCCATGTTTATACAGATCGCGGTGTAGATATTTCCATGTTCATACAGATCTCGGTGTAGATATTTCCATGTTTATACAGATAGCGGTGTAGATGTTTCCATGTTTATAGAGATAGCGGTGTAGCTATTTCCATGTTTATACACATAGCGGTGTAGATATTTCCATGTTTATATAGATGGCGTTGTAGATATTTCCATGTTTATACCGATAGCGGTGTTGGTATTTCCACGTTTATACAGATAGCGATGTTGTTATTTCCATGTTTATACAGCTCGCGGTGGAGATATTTATATCTTTATACAGATGGCATTGTAGATATTTCCTTATTCACACATACGGCGGTGTAGATGTTTCCATGTTTATACAGATGGCGGAGTAGTTAGTTCCATGTTTATGGAGATGGCAGTGTAGATATTTTCATGTTTATAGAGATGGCGGTGTAGATATTTCCATGTTTATAGAGATAGCAGTGTAGATATTTACATGTTTATACAGATGGCTGTGTAGATATTTCCATGTGTATACAGATGGCATTGTAGATATTTCCATGTTTATACAGATGACTGTATAGGTATTTCCATGTTTTTACAGATGGCAGTGCAGATATTTCCATGTTTATAGAGATAGCGGTGCAGATATTTCCATGTTTGTACAGATGGCGGTGATGATATTTCCATCTATACACAGATGGCCGTGTAGATATTTCCATGTTTATACAGACGGCGGCGTAGATATTTCCATGGACATGCAGATGGCGGTGTAGATATTTCCATGTTTATACAGATAACGGTGTAGATATTTCCATGTTTATACAGATGGCGGTGTAGATATTTCCATGTTTATATAGATGGTGGTGTAGATATTACCATGTTTATACAGATAGCGGTGTAGATACTTCCAAGTTTATACAGATCGTGGTGAAGATATTTCCATGTTTATGCAGATCGAGGTGTAGATATTTCCATGTTTATACAGATCGCGATGCAGATATTTCCATGTTTATGCAGATCGCGGTGTAGATATTTCCATGTTTATTCAGATCACGGTGTAGATATTTCCATGTTTACACAGATAGCGGTGGAGATATTTCCCTGTTTATACAAATACCGATGTAGATATTTCCATGTTTATGCAGATAGCGGTGTAGATATTTCCATGTTTATAGAGATAGCGGTGTAGATATTTCCATCTTTATACAGATAGCGGTGTAGATATTTCCATGTTTATACAGATCGCGGTGTAGATATTTCCATGTTTATACAGATCGCGGTGTAGATATTTCCATGTTTATACAGATAGCGGTGTAGATGTTTCCATGTTTATAGAGATAGCGGTGTAGCTATTTCCATGTTTATACACATAGCGGTGTAGATATTTCCATGTTTATATAGATGGCGTTGTAGATATTTCCATGTTTATACCGATAGCGGTGTTGGTATTTCCACGTTTATACAGATAGCGATGTAGTTATTTCCATGTTTATACAGCTCGCGGTGCAGATATTTATATCTTTATACAGATGGCATTGTAGATATTTTCTTATTCACACATACGGCGGTGTAGATGTTTCCATGTTTATACAGATGGCGGAGTAGTTAGTTCCATGTTTATGGAGATGGCAGTGTAGATATTTTCATGTTTATAGAGATGGCGGTGTAGATATTTCCATGTTTATAGAGATAGCAGTGTAGATATTTACATGTTTGTACAGAAGGCTGTGTAGATATTTCCATGTGTATACAGATGGCATTGTAGATATTTCCATGTTTATACAGATGACTGTAGAGGTATTTCCATGTTTTTACAGATGGCAGTGCAGATATTTCCATGTTTATAGAGATAGCGGTGCAGATATTTCCATGTTTGTACAGATTACGGTGATGATATTTCCATCTATACACAGATGGGCGTGTAGATATTTCCATGTTTATACAGACGGCGGCGTAGATATTTCCATGGACATGCAGATGGCAGTGTAGATATTTCCATGTTTATACAGATAACGGTGTAGATATTTCCATGTTTACACAGATGGTGGTGTAGACATTTCCATGTTTATACAGACCGCGGTGTAGATATTTCCATGTTTATACAGATCGCGGTGTAGATATTTCCATGTTTATACAGATCGCGGTGTAGATATTTCCATGTTTATACAGATAGCGGTGTAGATATTTCCATGTTTTTACAGATATCAGTGTAGATTTTCTATGTTTACACAGATTGCGGTGTAGATATTTCCATCTTTCTACAGATGGCATTGTAGATATTTCCATGTTTATACAGATGGCGGTGTAGATATTTCCATGTTTATATAGATGGTGGTGTAGATATTACCATGTTTATACAGATAGCGGTGTAGATACTTCCATGTTTATACAGATCGTGGTGAAGATATTTCCATGTTTATGCAGATCGCGGTGTAGATATTTCCATGTTTATACAGATCGCGGTGTAGATATTTCCATGTTTACACAGATAGCGGTGGAGATATTTCCCTGTTTATACAAATACCGATGTAGATATTTCCATGTTTATGCAGATAGCGGTGTAGATATTTCCATGTTTATAGAGATAGCGGTGTAGATATTTCCATGTTTATAGAGATAGCGGTGTAGATATTTCCATGTTTATACAGATCGCGGTGTAGATATTTCCATGTTTATACAGATAGTGGTGTAGATATTTCCATGTTTATACAGATAGCGGTGTATATATTTCCATGTTTATAGAGATAGCGGTGTAGGTATTTCCATGTTTATAGACATAGCGGTGTAGATATTTCCATGTTTATATAGATGGCATTGTAGATATTTCCATCTTTATACCGATAGCGGTGTTGGTATTTCCACGTTTATACAGATAGCGATGTAGATATTTCCATGTTTATGCAGCTCGCGGTGCAGATATTTATATCTTTATACTGATGGCATTGTAGATATTTCCTTATTCACACAAACGGCAGTGTAGATGTTTCCATGTTTATACAGATGGCGGAGTAGTTAGTTCCATGTTTATGGAGATGGCAGTGTAGATATTTCCATGTTTATAGAGATGGCGGTGTAGATATTTCCATGTTTATAGAGATAGCAGTGTAGATATTTACATGTTTATACAGATGGCTGTGTAGATATTTCCATGTGTATACAGATGGCATTGTAGATATTTCCATGTTTATACAGATGACTGTAGAGGTATCTCCATGTTTTTACAGATGGCAGTGCAGATATTTCCATGTTTATAGAGATAGCGGTGCAGATATTTCCATGTTTGTACAGATGGCGGTGATGATATTTCCATCTATACACAGATGGCCGTGTGGATATTTACATGTTTATACAGACGGCGGCGTAGATATTTCCATGGACATGCAGATGGCGGTGTAGATATTTCCATGTTTATACAGATAACGGTGTAGATATTTCCATGTTTACACAGATGGTGGTGTAGATATTTCCATGTTTATACAGATCGCGGTGTAGATATTTCCATGTTTATACAGATCTCGGTGTCGATATTTCCATGTTTATACAGATCACGGTGTAGATATTTCCATGTTTATGCAGATAGCGGTGAAGATATTTCCATGTTTTTACAGATATCAGTGTAGATTTTCCATGTTTACACAGATTGCGGTTTAGATATTTCCATCTTTCTACAGATGGCATTGTAGATATTTCCATGTTTATACAGATGGCGGTGTAGATATTTCCATGTTTATATAGATGGTGGTGTAGATATTACCATGTTTATACAGATAGCGGTGTAGATACTTCCATGTTTATACAGATCGTGGTGAAGATATTTCCATGTTTATGCAGATCGCGGTGTAGATATTTCCATGTTTATACAGATCGCGATGCAGATATTTCCATATTTACGCAGATCACGGTGTAGATATTTCCATGTTTATACAGATCGCGGTGTAGATATTTCCATGTTTACACAGATAGCGGTGGAGATATTTCCTTGTTTATACAAATACCGATGTAGATATTTCCATGGTTATGCAGATAGCGGTGTAGATATTTCCATGTTTATAGAGATAGCGGTGTAGATATTTCCATCTTTATACAGATAGCGGTGTAGATATTTCCATGTTTATACAGATCGCGGTGTAGATATTTCCATGTTTATACAGATAGCGGTGTAGATATTTCCATGTTTATAGAGATAGCGGTGTAGGTATTTCCATGTTTATAGACATAGCGGTGTAGATATTTCCATGTTTATATAGATGGCGTTGTAGGTATTTCCATGTTTATACCGATAGCGGTGTTGGTATTTCCACGTTTATACAGATAGCGATGTAGATATTTCCATGTTTATACAGCTCGCGTTGCAGATATTTATATCTTTATACAGATGGCATTGTAGATATTTCCTTATTCACACATACGGCGGTGTAGATGTTTCCATGTTTATACAGATGGCGGAGTAGTTAGTTCCATGTTTATGGAGATGGCAGTGTAGATATTTTCATGTTTATAGAGATGGCGGTGTAGATATTTCTATGTTTATAGAGATAGCAGTGTAGATATTTACATGTTTATACAGATGGCTGTGTAGATATTTCCATGTGTATACAGATGGCATTGTAGATATTTCCATGTTTATACAGATGACTGTAGAGGTATTTCCATGTTTTTACAGATGGCAGTGCAGATATTTCCATGTTTATAGAGATAGCGGTGCAGATATTTCCATGTTTGTACAGATGGCGGTGATGATATTTCCATCTATACACAGATGGCCGTGTAGATATTTCCATGTTTATACAGACGGCGGCGTAGATATTTCCATGCACACGCAGATGGCGGTGTAGATATTTCCATGTTTATACAGATAACGGTGTAGATATTTCCATGTTTACACAGATGGTGGTGTAGACATTTCCATGTTTATACAGATCGCGGTGTAGATATTTCCATGTTTATACAGATCGCGGTGTAGATATTTCCATGTTTATACAGATCGCGGTGTAGATATTTCCATGTTTATACAGATAGCGGTGTAGATATTTCCATGTTTTTACACATATCAGTGTAGATTTTCCATGTTTACACAGATTGCGGTGTAGATATTTCCATATTTCTACAGATGGCATTGTAGATATTTCCATGTTTATACAGATGGCGGTGTAGCTATTTCCATGTTTATATAGATGGTGGTGTAGATATTACCATGTTTATACAGATAGCGGTGTAGATACTTCCATGTTTATACAGATCGAGGTGAAGATATTTCCATGTTTATATAGATGGTGGTGTAGATATTACCATGTTTATACAGATAGCGGTTTAGATACTTCCATGTTTATACAGATCGTGGTGAAGATATTTCCATGTTTATGCAGATCGCGGTGTAGATATTTCCATGTTTATACAGATCGCGGTGTAGATATTTCCATCTTTATACAGATAGCGGTGAAGGTATTTCCATGTTTTCACAGATATCAGTGTAGATTTTCCATGTTTACACAGATTGCGGTGTGGATATTTCCATCTTTCTACAGATGGCATTGTATATATTTCCATGTTTATACAGATGGCGGTGTAGATATTTCCATGTTTATATATATGGTGGTGTAGATATTACCATGTTTATACAGATAGCGGTGTAGATGCTTCCATGTTTATACAGATCGTGGTGAAGATATTTCCATGTTTATGCAGATCGCGGTGTAGATATTTCCATGTTTATACAAATCGCGATGCAGATATTTCCATGTTTATGCAGATCGCGGTGTAGATATTTCCATCTTTATTCAGATCACGGTGTAGATATTTCCATGTTTACACAGATAGCGGTGGAGATATTTCCGTGTTTATACAAATACCGATGTAGATATTTCCATGTTTATGCAGATAGCGGTGTAGATATTTCCATGTTTATAGAGATAGCGGTGTAGATATTTCCATCTTTATACAGATAGCGGTGTAGATATTTCCATGTTTATACAGATCGCGGTGTAGATATTTCCATGTTTATACAGATAGCGGTGTAGATATTTCCATGTTTATAGAGATAGCGGTGTAGGTATTTCCATGTTTATAGACATAGCGGTGTAGATATTTCCATGTTTCTATAGATGGCGTTGTAGATATTTCCATGTTTATGCCGATAGCGGTGTTGGTATTTCCACGTTTATACAGATAGCGATGTAGATATTTCCATGTTTATACAGCTCGCGTTGCAGATATTTATATCTTTATACAGATGGCATTGTAGATATTTCCTTATTCACACATACGGCGGTGTAGATGTTTCCATGTTTATACAGATGGCGGAGTAGTTAGTTCCATGTTTATGGAGATGGCAGTGTAGATATTTTCATGTTTATAGAGATGGCGGTGTAGATATTTCTATGTTTATAGAGATAGCAGTGTAGATATTTACATGTTTATACAGATGGCTGTGTAGATATTTCCATGTGTATACAGATGGCAGTGTAGATATTTCCATGTTTATACAGATGACTGTATAGGTATTTCCATGTTTTTACAGATGGCAGTGCAGATATTTCCATGTTTATAGAGATAGCGGTGCAGGTATTTCCATGTTTGTACAGATGGCGGTGATGATATTTCCATGGACACGCAGATGGCGGTGTAGATATTTCCATGTTTATACAGATAACGGTGTAGATATTTCCATGTTTACACAGATGGTTGTGTAGACATTTCCATGTTTATACAGATCGCGGTGTAGATATTTCCATGTTTATACAGATCGCGGTGTAGATATTTCCATGTTTATACAGATCGCGGTGTAGATATTTCCATGTTTATACAGATAGCGGTGCAGATATTTCCATGTTTTTACAGATATCAGTGTAGATTTTCCATGTTTACACAGATTGCGGTGTAGATATTTCCATCTTTCTATAGATGGCATTGTAGATATTTCCATGTTTATACAGATGGCGGTGTAGATATTTCCATGTTTATATAGATGGTGGTGTAGATATTACCATGTTTATACAGATAGCGTTGTAGATACTTCCATGTTTATACAGATCGTGGTGAAGATATTTCCATGTTTATGCAGATCGCGGTGTAGATATTTCCATGTTTATACAGATCGCGATGCAGATATTTCCATGTTTATGCAGATCTCGGTGTAGATATTTCCATGTTTATACAGATCGCGGTGTAGATATTTCCATGTTTACACAGATAGCGGTGGAGATATTTCCCTGTTTATACAAATACCGATGTAGATATTTCCATGTTTATGAAGATAGCGGTGTAGATATTTCCATGTTTATAGAGATAGTGGTGTAGATATTTCCATCTTTATAGAGATAGCGGTGTAGATATTTCCATGTTTATACAGATCGCGGTGTAGATATTCCCATGTTTATACAGATAGCGGTGTAGATATTTCCATGTTTACACAGATGGTGGTGTAGATATTTCCATGTTTATACAGATCGCGGTGTAGATATTTCCATGTTTATACAGATCGCGGTGTAGATATTTCCATGTTTATACAGATCGAGGTGTAGATATTTCCATGTTTATACAGATAGCGGTGAAGATATTTCCATGTTTTTACAGATATCAGTGTAGATTTTCCATGTTTACACAGATTGCGGTGTAGATATTTCCATCTTTCTACAGATGGCATTGTAGATATTTCCATGTTTATACAGATGGCGGTGTAGATATTTCCATGTTTATATAGATGGTGGTGTACATATTACCATGGTTATACAGATAGCGGTGTAGATACTTCCATGTTTATACAGATCGTGGTGAAGATATTTCCATGTTTATGCAGATCGCGGTGTAGATATTTCCATGTTTATACAGATCGCGATGCAGATATTTCCATTTTTATGCAGATCGCGGTGTAGATATTTCCATGTTTATTCAGATCACGGTGTAGATATTTCCATGTTTACACAGATAGCGGTGGAGATATTTCCCTGTTTATACAAATACCGATGTAGATATTTCCATGTTTATGCAGATAGCGGTGTAGATATTTCCATGTTTATAGGGATAGCGGTGTAGATATTTCCATCTTTATACAGATAGCGGTGTAGATATTTCCATGTTTATACAGATCGCGGTGTAGATATTTCCATGTTTATACAGATCTCGGTGTAGATATTTCCATGTTTATACAGATAGCGGTGTAGATGTTTCCATGTTTATAGAGATAGCGGTGTAGCTATTTCCATGTTTATACACATAGCGGTGTAGATATTTCCATGTTTATATAGATGGCGTTGTAGATATTTCCACGTTTATACCGATAGCGGTGTTGGTATTTCCACGTTTATACAGATAGCGATGTTGTTATTTCCATGTTTATACAGCTCGCGGTGGAGATATTTATATCTTTATACAGATGGCATTGTAGATATTTCCTTATTCACACATACGGCGGTGTAGATGTTTCCATGTTTATACAGATGGCGGAGTAGTTAGTTCCATGTTTATGGAGATGGCAGTGTAGATATTTTCATGTTTATATAGATAACGGTGTAGATATTTCCATGTTTACACAGATGGTGGTGTAGACATTTCCATGTTTATACAGATCGCGGTGTAGATATTTCCATGTTTATACAGCTCGCGGTGTAGATATTTCCATGTTTATACAGATCGCGGTGAAGATATTTCCATGTTTATACAGATCGCGGTGTAGATATTCCCATGTTTATACAGATAGCGGTGTAGATATTTCCATGTTTATACAGATAGCGGTGTAGATATTTCCATGTTTATAGAGATAGCGGTGTAGGTATTTCCATGTTTATAGACATAGCGGTGTAGATATTTCCATGTTTATATAGATGGCGTTGTAGATATTTCCACGTTTATACCGATAGCGGTGTTGGTATTTCCACGTTTATACAGATAGCGATGTAGATATTTCCATGTTTATACAGCTCGCGGTGCAGATATTTATATCTTTATACAGATGGCATTGTAGATATTTCCTTATTCACACATACGGCGGTGTAGATGTTTCCATGTTTATACAGATGGCGGAGTAGTTAGTTCCATGTTTATGGAGATGGCAGTGTAGATATATTCATGTTTACAGAGATGGCGGTGTAGATATTTCCATGTTTATAGAGATAGCAGTGTAGATATTTACATGTTTATACAGATGGCTGTGTAGATATTTCCATGTGTATACAGATGGCATTGTAGATATTTCCATGTTTATACAGATGACTGTAGAGGTATTTCCATGTTTTTACAGATGGCAGTGCAGATATTTCCATGTTTATAGAGATAGCGGTGCAGATATTTCCATGTTTGTACAGATGGCGGTGATGATATTTCCATCTATACACAGATGGCCGTGTAGATATTTCCATGTTTATACAGACGGCGGCGTAGATATTTCCATGGGCATGCAGATGGCGGTGTAGATATTTCCATGTTTATACAGATAACGGTGTAGATATTTCCGTGTTTACACAGATGGTGGTGTAGACATTTCCATGTTTATACAGATCGCGGTGTAGATATTTCCATGTTTATACAGCTCGCGGTGTAGATATTTCCATGTTTATACAGATAGCGGTGAAGATATTTCCATGTTTTTACAGATATCAGTGTAGATTTTCCATGTTTACACAGATTGCGGTGTAGATATTTCCATCTTTCTACAGATGGCATTGTAGATATTTCCATGTTTATACAGATGTCGGTGTAGATATTTCCATGTTTATATAGATGGTGGTGTAGATATTACCATGTTTATACAGATAGCGGTGTAGATACTTCCATGTTTATACAGATCGTGGTGAAGATATTTCCATGTTTATGCAGATCGCGGTGTAGATATTTCCATGTTTATACAGATCGCGATGCAGATATTTCCATGTTTATGCAGATCGCGGTGCAGATATTTCCATGTTTATTCAGATCACGGTGTAGATATTTCCATGTTTACACAGATAGCGGTGGAGATATTTCCCTGTTTATACAAATACCGATGTAGATATTTCCATGTTTATGCAGATAGCGGTGTAGATATTTCCATGTTTATAGAGATATCGGTGTAGATATTTCCATCTTTATACAGATAGCGGTGTAGATATTTCCATGTTTATACAGATCGCGGTGTAGATATTTCCATGTTTATACAGATCGCCGTGTAGATATTTCCATGTTTATACAGATAGCGGTGTAGATGTTTCCATGTTTATAGAGATAGCGGTGTAGCTATTTCCATGTTTATACACATAGCGGTGTAGATATTTCCATGTTTATATAGATGGCGTTGTAGATATTTCCATGTTTATACCGATAGCGGTGTTGGTATTTCCACGTTTATACAGATAGCGATGTAGTTATTTCCATGTTTATACAGCTCGCGGTGCAGATATTTATATCTTTATACAGATGGCATTGTAGATATTTCCTTATTCACACATACGGTGGTGTAGATGTTTCCATGTTTATACAGATGGCGTAGTAGTTAGTTCCATGTTTATGGAGATGGCAGTGTAGATATTTTCATGTTTATAGAGATGGCGGTGTAGATATTTCCATGTTTTTAGAGATAGCAGTGTAGATATTTACATGTTTATACAGAAGGCTGTGTAATATTTCCATGTGTATACAGATGGCATTGTAGATATTTCCATGTTTATACAGATGACTGTATAGGTATTTCCATGTTTTTACAGATGGCAGTGCAGATATTTCCATGTTTATGGAGATAGCGGTGCAGATATTTCCATGTTTGTACAGATGGCGGTGATGATATTTACATCTATACACAGATGGCCGTGTAGATATTTCCATGTTTATACAGACGGCGGCGTAGATATTTCCATGGACATGCAGATGGCGGTGTAGATATTTCCATGTTTATACAGATAACGGTGTAGATATTTCCATGTTTACACAGATGGTGTTGTAGACAATTCCATGTTTATACAGATCGCGGTGTAGATATTTCCATGTTTATACAGCTCGCGGTGTAGATATTTCCAAGTTTATACAGATCGCGGTGTAGATATTTCCATGTTTATACAGATCGCGGTGTAGATATTCCCATGTTTATACAGATAGCGGTGTAGATATTTCCATGTTTATACAGATAGCGGTGGAGATATTTCCATGTTTATAGAGATAGCGGTGTAGGTATTTCCATGTTTATAGACATAGCGGTGTAGATATTTCCATGTTTATATAGATGGCGTTGTAGATATTTCCATGTTTATACCGATAGCGGTGTTGGTATTTCCACGTTTATACAGATAGCGGTGTAGATATTTCCATGTTTATACAGCTCACGGTGCAGATATTTATATCTTTATACAGATGGCATTGTAGATATTTCCTTATTCACACATACGGCGGTGTAGATGTTTCCATGTTTATACAGATGGCGGAGTAGTTAGTTCCATGTTTATGGAGATGGCAGTGTAGATATTTTCATGTTTATAGAGATGGCGGTGTAGATAATTCCATGTTTATAGAGATACCAGTGTAGCTATTTACATGTTTATACAGATGGCTGTGTAGATATTTCCATGTGTATACAGATGGCATTGTAGATATTTCCATGTTTATACAGATGACTGTAGAGGTATTTCCATGTTTTTACAGATGGCAGTGCAGATATTTCCATGTTTATAGAGATAGCGGTGCAGATATTTCCATGTTTGTACAGATGGCAGTGATGATATTTCCATCTATACACAGATGGCCGTGTAGATATTTCCATGTTTATACAGACGGTGGCGTAGATATTTCCATGGACATGCAGATGGCGGTGTAGATATTTCCATGTTTATACAGATAACGGTGTAGATATTTCCATGTTTACACAGATAGCGGTGGAGATATTTCCCTGTTTATACAAATACCGATGTAGATATTTCCATGTTTATGCAGATAGCGGTGTAGATATTTCCATGTTTATAGAGATAGCGGTGTAGATATTTCCATCTTTATACAGATAGCGGTGTAGATATTTCCATGTTTATACAGATCGCGGTGTAGATATTTCCATGTTTATACAGATAGCGGTGTAGATATTTCCATGTTTATAGAGATAGCGGTGTAGCTATTTCCATGTTTATACACATAGCGGTGTAGATATGTCCATGTTGATATAGATGGCGTTGTAGATATTTCCATGTTTATACCGATAGCGGTGTTGGTATTTCCACGTTTATACAGATAGCGGTGTAGATATTTCCATGTTTATACAGCTCACGGTGCAGATATTTATATCTTTATACAGATGGCATTGTAGATATTTCCTTATTCATACATACGGCGGTGTAGATGTTTCCATGTTTATACAGATGGCGGAGTAGTTAGTTCCATGTTTATGGAGATGGCAGTGTAGATATTTTCATGTTTATAGAGATGGCGGTGTAGATATTTCCATGTTTATAGAGATAGCAGTGTAGATATTTACATGTTTATACAGATGGCTGTGTAGATATTTCCATGTGTATACAGATGGCATTGTAGATATATCCATGTTTATACAGATGACTGTATAGGTATTTCCATGTTTTTACAGATGGCAGTGCAGATATTTCCATGTTTATAGAGATAGCGGTGCAGATATGTCCATGTTTGTACAGATGGCGGTGATGATATTTCCATCTATACACAGATGGCCGTGTAGATATTTCCATGTTTATACAGACGGCGGCGTAGATATTTCCATGGACACGCAGATGGCGGTGTAGATATTTCCATGTTTATACAGATAACGGTGTAGATATTTCAATGTTTACACAGGTGGTGGTGTAGACATTTCCATGTTTATACAGATCGCGGTGTAGATATTTCCATGTTTATACAGATCGCGGTGTAGATATTTCCATGTTTATACAGATCGCGGTGTAGATATTTCCATGTTTATACAGATAGCGGTGTAGATATTTCCATGTTTTTAAATATATCAGTGTAGATTTTCCATGTTTACACAGATTGCGGTGTAGATATTTCCATCTTTCTACAGATGGCATTGTAGATATTTCCATGTTTATACAGATGGCGGTGTAGATGTTTCCATGTTTATACAGATGGCGGAGTAGTTAGTTCCATGTTTATGGAGATGGCAGTGTAGATATTTTCATGTTTATATAGATAACGGTGTAGATATTTCCATGTTTACACAGATGGTGGTGTAGACATTTCCATGTTTATACAGATCGCGGTGTAGATATTTCCATGTTTATACAGCTCGCGGTGTAGATATTTCCATGTTTATACAGATCGCGGTGAAGATATTTCCATGTTTATACAGATCGCGGTGTAGATATTCCCATGTTTATACAGATAGCGGTGTAGATATTTCCATGTTTATACAGATAGCGGTGTAGATATTTCCATGTTTATAGAGATAGCGGTGTAGGTATTTCCATGTTTATAGACATAGCGGTGTAGATATTTCCATGTTTATATAGATGGCGTTGTAGATATTTCCACGTTTATACCGATAGCGGTGTTGGTATTTCCACGTTTATACAGATAGCGATGTAGATATTTCCATGTTTATACAGCTCGCGGTGCAGATATTTATATCTTTATACAGATGGCATTGTAGATATTTCCTTATTCACACATACGGCGGTGTAGATGTTTCCATGTTTATACAGATGGCGGAGTAGTTAGTTCCATGTTTATGGAGATGGCAGTGTAGATATATTCATGTTTACAGAGATGGCGGTGTAGATATTTCCATGTTTATAGAGATAGCAGTGTAGATATTTACATGTTTATACAGATGGCTGTGTAGATATTTCCATGTGTATACAGATGGCATTGTAGATATTTCCATGTTTATACAGATGACTGTAGAGGTATTTCCATGTTTTTACAGATGGCAGTGCAGATATTTCCATGTTTATAGAGATAGCGGTGCAGATATTTCCATGTTTGTACAGATGGCGGTGATGATATTTCCATCTATACACAGATGGCCGTGTAGATATTTCCATGTTTATACAGACGGCGGCGTAGATATTTCCATGGGCATGCAGATGGCGGTGTAGATATTTCCATGTTTATACAGATAACGGTGTAGATATTTCCGTGTTTACACAGATGGTGGTGTAGACATTTCCATGTTTATACAGATCGCGGTGTAGATATTTCCATGTTTATACAGCTCGCGGTGTAGATATTTCCATGTTTATACAGATAGCGGTGAAGATATTTCCATGTTTTTACAGATATCAGTGTAGATTTTCCATGTTTACACAGATTGCGGTGTAGATATTTCCATCTTTCTACAGATGGCATTGTAGATATTTCCATGTTTATACAGATGTCGGTGTAGATATTTCCATGTTTATATAGATGGTGGTGTAGATATTACCATGTTTATACAGATAGCGGTGTAGATACTTCCATGTTTATACAGATCGTGGTGAAGATATTTCCATGTTTATGCAGATCGCGGTGTAGATATTTCCATGTTTATACAGATCGCGATGCAGATATTTCCATGTTTATGCAGATCGCGGTGCAGATATTTCCATGTTTATTCAGATCACGGTGTAGATATTTCCATGTTTACACAGATAGCGGTGGAGATATTTCCCTGTTTATACAAATACCGATGTAGATATTTCCATGTTTATGCAGATAGCGGTGTAGATATTTCCATGTTTATAGAGATATCGGTGTAGATATTTCCATCTTTATACAGATAGCGGTGTAGATATTTCCATGTTTATACAGATCGCGGTGTAGATATTTCCATGTTTATACAGATCGCCGTGTAGATATTTCCATGTTTATACAGATAGCGGTGTAGATGTTTCCATGTTTATAGAGATAGCGGTGTAGCTATTTCCATGTTTATACACATAGCGGTGTAGATATTTCCATGTTTATATAGATGGCGTTGTAGATATTTCCATGTTTATACCGATAG
Source organism: Pan troglodytes (assembly GCF_028858775.2). Lineage (NCBI taxonomy): Eukaryota > Metazoa > Chordata > Mammalia > Primates > Hominidae > Pan > Pan troglodytes. The sequence goes on along the minus strand of NC_072418.2, from coordinate 1,017,846 downwards.
CGGTGTTGGTATTTCCACGTTTATACAGATAGCGATGTAGTTATTTCCATGTTTATACAGCTCGCGGTGCAGATATTTATATCTTTATACAGATGGCATTGTAGATATTTCCTTATTCACACATACGGTGGTGTAGATGTTTCCATGTTTATACAGATGGCGTAGTAGTTAGTTCCATGTTTATGGAGATGGCAGTGTAGATATTTTCATGTTTATAGAGATGGCGGTGTAGATATTTCCATGTTTTTAGAGATAGCAGTGTAGATATTTACATGTTTATACAGAAGGCTGTGTAGATATTTCCATGTGTATACAGATGGCATTGTAGATATTTCCATGTTTATACAGATGACTGTATAGGTATTTCCATGTTTTTACAGATGGCAGTGCAGATATTTCCATGTTTATGGAGATAGCGGTGCAGATATTTCCATGTTTGTACAGATGGCGGTGATGATATTTACATCTATACACAGATGGCCGTGTAGATATTTCCATGTTTATACAGACGGCGGCGTAGATATTTCCATGGACATGCAGATGGCGGTGTAGATATTTCCATGTTTATACAGATAACGGTGTAGATATTTCCATGTTTACACAGATGGTGTTGTAGACAATTCCATGTTTATACAGATCGCGGTGTAGATATTTCCATGTTTATACAGCTCGCGGTGTAGATATTTCCAAGTTTATACAGATCGCGGTGTAGATATTTCCATGTTTATACAGATCGCGGTGTAGATATTCCCATGTTTATACAGATAGCGGTGTAGATATTTCCATGTTTATACAGATAGCGGTGGAGATATTTCCATGTTTATAGAGATAGCGGTGTAGGTATTTCCATGTTTATAGACATAGCGGTGTAGATATTTCCATGTTTATATAGATGGCGTTGTAGATATTTCCATGTTTATACCGATAGCGGTGTTGGTATTTCCACGTTTATACAGATAGCGGTGTAGATATTTCCATGTTTATACAGCTCACGGTGCAGATATTTATATCTTTATACAGATGGCATTGTAGATATTTCCTTATTCACACATACGGCGGTGTAGATGTTTCCATGTTTATACAGATGGCGGAGTAGTTAGTTCCATGTTTATGGAGATGGCAGTGTAGATATTTTCATGTTTATAGAGATGGCGGTGTAGATAATTCCATGTTTATAGAGATACCAGTGTAGCTATTTACATGTTTATACAGATGGCTGTGTAGATATTTCCATGTGTATACAGATGGCATTGTAGATATTTCCATGTTTATACAGATGACTGTAGAGGTATTTCCATGTTTTTACAGATGGCAGTGCAGATATTTCCATGTTTATAGAGATAGCGGTGCAGATATTTCCATGTTTGTACAGATGGCAGTGATGATATTTCCATCTATACACAGATGGCCGTGTAGATATTTCCATGTTTATACAGACGGTGGCGTAGATATTTCCATGGACATGCAGATGGCGGTGTAGATATTTCCATGTTTATACAGATAACGGTGTAGATATTTCCATGTTTACACAGATAGCGGTGGAGATATTTCCCTGTTTATACAAATACCGATGTAGATATTTCCATGTTTATGCAGATAGCGGTGTAGATATTTCCATGTTTATAGAGATAGCGGTGTAGATATTTCCATCTTTATACAGATAGCGGTGTAGATATTTCCATGTTTATACAGATCGCGGTGTAGATATTTCCATGTTTATACAGATAGCGGTGTAGATATTTCCATGTTTATAGAGATAGCGGTGTAGCTATTTCCATGTTTATACACATAGCGGTGTAGATATGTCCATGTTGATATAGATGGCGTTGTAGATATTTCCATGTTTATACCGATAGCGGTGTTGGTATTTCCACGTTTATACAGATAGCGGTGTAGATATTTCCATGTTTATACAGCTCACGGTGCAGATATTTATATCTTTATACAGATGGCATTGTAGATATTTCCTTATTCATACATACGGCGGTGTAGATGTTTCCATGTTTATACAGATGGCGGAGTAGTTAGTTCCATGTTTATGGAGATGGCAGTGTAGATATTTTCATGTTTATAGAGATGGCGGTGTAGATATTTCCATGTTTATAGAGATAGCAGTGTAGATATTTACATGTTTATACAGATGGCTGTGTAGATATTTCCATGTGTATACAGATGGCATTGTAGATATATCCATGTTTATACAGATGACTGTATAGGTATTTCCATGTTTTTACAGATGGCAGTGCAGATATTTCCATGTTTATAGAGATAGCGGTGCAGATATGTCCATGTTTGTACAGATGGCGGTGATGATATTTCCATCTATACACAGATGGCCGTGTAGATATTTCCATGTTTATACAGACGGCGGCGTAGATATTTCCATGGACACGCAGATGGCGGTGTAGATATTTCCATGTTTATACAGATAACGGTGTAGATATTTCAATGTTTACACAGGTGGTGGTGTAGACATTTCCATGTTTATACAGATCGCGGTGTAGATATTTCCATGTTTATACAGATCGCGGTGTAGATATTTCCATGTTTATACAGATCGCGGTGTAGATATTTCCATGTTTATACAGATAGCGGTGTAGATATTTCCATGTTTTTAAATATATCAGTGTAGATTTTCCATGTTTACACAGATTGCGGTGTAGATATTTCCATCTTTCTACAGATGGCATTGTAGATATTTCCATGTTTATACAGATGGCGGTGTAGATATTTCCATGTTTATATAAATGGTGGTGTAGATATTACCATGTTTATACAGATAGCGGTGTAGATACTTCCATGTTTATACAGATCGTGGTGAAGATATTTCCATGTTTATGAAGATCGCGGTGTAGATATTTCCATGTTTATACAGATCGCGATGCAGATATTTCCATGTTTATGCAGATCTCGGTGTAGATATTTCCATGTTTATACAGATCGCGGTGTAGATATTTCCATGTTTACACAGATAGCGGTGGAGATATTTCCCTGTTTATACAAATACCGATGTAGATATTTCCATGTTTATGCAGATAGCGGTGTAGATATTTCCATGTTTATAGAGATAGTGGTGTAGATATTTCCATCTTTATAGAGATAGCGGTGTAGATATTTCCATGTTTATACAGATAACGGTGTAGATACTTCCATGTTTACACAGATGGTGGTGTAGATATTTCCATGTTTATACAGATCGCGGTGTAGATATTTCCATGTTTATACAGATCGCGGTGTAGATATTTCCATGTTTATACAGATCGCGGTGTAGATATTTCCATGTTTATCCAGATAGCGGTGAAGATATTTCCATGTTTTTACAGATATCAGTGTAGATTTTCCATGTTTACACAGATTGCGGTGTAGATATTTCCATCTTTCTACAGATGGCATTGTAGATATTTCCATGTTTATACAGATGGCGGTGTAGATATTTCCATGTTTATATAGATGGTGGTGTAGATATTACCATGTTTATACAGATAGCGGTGTAGATACTTCCATGTTTATACAGATCGTGGTGAAGATATTTCCATGTTTATGCAGATCGCGGTGTAGATATTTCCATGTTTATACAGATCGCGATGCAGATATTTCCATGTTTATGCAGATCGCGGTGTAGATATTTCCATGTTTATTCAGATCACGGTGTAGATATTTCCATGTTTACACAGATAGCGGTGGAGATATTTCCCTGTTTATACAAATACCGATGTAGATATTTCCATGTTTATGCAGATAGCGGTGTAGATATTTCCATGTTTATAGGGATAGCGGTGTAGATATTTCCATCTTTATACAGATAGCGGTGTAGATATTTCCATGTTTATACAGATCGCGGTGTAGATATTTCCATGTTTATAGAGATCTCGGTGTAGATATTTCCATGTTTATACAGATAGTGGTGTAGATGTTTCCATGTTTATAGAGATAGCGGTGTAGCTATTTCCATGTTTATACACATAGCGGTGTAGATATTTCCATGTTTATATAGATGGCGTTGTAGATATTTCCATGTTTATACCGATAGCGGTGTTGGCATTTCCACGTTTATACAGATAGCGATGTAGTTATTTCCATGTTTATACAGCTCACGGTGGAGATATTTATATCTTTATACAGATGGCATTGTAGATATTTCCTTATTCACACATACGGCGGTGTAGATGTTTCCATGTTTATACAGATGGCGGAGTAGTTAGTTCCATGTTTATGGAGATGGCAGTGTAGATATTTTCATGTTTATAGAGATGGCGGTGTAGATATTTCCATGTTTATAGAGATAGCAGTGTAGATATTTACATGTTTATACAGATGGCTGTGTAGATATTTCCATGTGTATACAGATGGCATTGTAGATATTTCCATGTTTATACAGATGACTGTATAGGTATTTCCATGTTTTTACAGATGGCAGTGCAGATATTTCCATGTTTATAGAGATAACGGTGCAGATATTTCCATGTTTGTACAGATGGCGGTGATGATATTTCCATCTATACACAGATGGCCGTGTAGATATTTCCATGTTTATACAGACGGCGGCGTAGGTATTTCCATGGACATGCAGATGGCGGTGATGATATTTCCATCTATACACAGATGGCCGTGTAGATATTTCCATGTTTATACAGACGACGGTGTAGATATTTCCATGTTTATACAGATCGCGATGCAGATATTTCCATGTTTATGCAGATCGTGGTGTAGATATTTCCATGTTTATACAGATCGCGGTGAAGATATTTCCATGTTTACACAGATAGCGGTGGAGTTATTTCCCTGTTTATACAAATACCGATGTAGATATTTCCATGTTTATGCAGATAGCGGTGTAGATATTTCCATGTTTATAGAGATAGCGGTGTAGATTTTCCATCTTTATACAGATAGCGGTGTAGATATTTCCATGTTTATACAGATCGCGGTGTAGATATTTCCATGTTTATACAGATAGCGGTGTAGATATTTCCATATTTATACAGATAGCGGTGTAGATATTTCCATGTTTATAGAGATAGCGGTGTAGGTATTTCCATGTTTATAGCCATAGCAGTGTAGATATTTCCATGTTTATATAGATGGCGTTGCAGATATTTCCATGTTTATACCGATAGCGGTGTTGGCATTTCCACGTTTATACAGATAGCGATGTAGATATTTCCATGTTTATACAGCTCGCGGTGCAGATATTTATATCTTTATACAGATGTCATTGTAGATATTTCCTTATTCACACATATGGCGGTGTAGATGTTTCCATGTTTATACAGATGGCGGAGTAGTTAGTTCCATGTTTATGGAGATGGCAGTGTAGATATTTTCATGTTTATAGAGATGGCGGTGTAGATATTTCCATGTTTATAGAGATAGCAGTGTAGATATTTACATGTTTATACAGATGGCTGTGTAGATATTTCCATGTGTATACAGATGGCATTGTAGATATTTCCATGTTTATACAGATGACAGTATAGGCATTTCCATGTTTTTACAGATGGCAGTGCAGATATTTCCACGTTTGTACAGATGGCGGTGATGATATTTCCATCTATACACAGATGGCCGTGTAGATATTTCCATGTTTATACAGACGGCGGTGTAGATATTTCCATGGACATGCAGATGGCGGTGTAGATATTTCCATGTTTATACAGATCGCGGTGTAGATATATCCATGTTTATACAGCTCGCGGTGTAGATATTTCCATGTTTATACAGATGGCGGTGTAGATATTTCCATGTTTATATAGATGGTGGTGTAGATATTACCATGTTTATGCAGATAGCGGTGTAGATACTTCCATGTTTATACAGATCGTGTTGAACATATTTCCATGTTTATGCAGATCGCGGTGTAGATATTTCCATGTTTATACAGATCGCGATGCAGATATTTCCATGTTTATGCAGATCGTGGTGTAGATATTTCCATGTTTACAAAGATAGCGGTGGAGATATTTCCCTGTTTATACAAATACCGATGTAGATATTTCTGTTTATGCAGATAGCGGTGTAGTTATTTCCATGTTTATAGAGATAGCGGTGTAGATATTTCCATGTTTATGCAGATAGCGGTGTAGATATTTCCATGTTTATAGAGATAGCGGTGTAAGTATTTCCATGTTTATAGACATTGCGGTGTAGATATTTCCATGTTTATATAGATGGCGTTGTAGATATTTCCATGTTTATACCGATTGCGGTGTTGGTATTTCCACGTTTATACAGATAGCGATGTAGATATTTCCATGTTTATACAGCTCGCGGTGCAGATATTTATATCTTTATACAGATGGCATTGTAGATATTTCCTTATTCACACATATGGCGGTGTAGATGTTTCCATGTTTATACAGATGGCGGAGTAGTTAGTTCCATGTTTATGGAGATGGCAGTGTAGATATTTTCATGTTGATACAGATGGCGGTGTAGATATTTCCATGTTTATACAGATCGCGATGCAGATATTTCCACGTTTATGCCGATCGCGGTGTAGATATTTCCATGTTTATACAGATCACGGTGTAGATATTTCCATGTTTAAACAGATAGCGGTGGAGATATTTCCCTGTTTATACAAATACCAATGTAGATATTTCCATGTTTATGCAGATAGCGGTGTAGATATTTCCATGTTTATAGATATAGCAGTGTAGATATTTCCATTTTTATAGAGATAGCGGTGTAGATATTTCCATGTTTATACAGATCGCGGTGTAGGTATTTCCATGTTAATAGACATAGCGGTGAATATATTTCCATGTTTATATAGATGGCGTTGTAGATATTTCCATGTTTATACCGATAGCGTTGTTGGTATTTCCACGTTTATACAGATAACGATGTAGATATTTCCATGTTTATACAGCTCGCGGTTCGGATATTTATATCTTTATACAGATGGCATTGTAGATATTTCCTTATTCACAGATATGGCGGTGTAGATGTTTCCATGTTTATACAGATGGCGGAGTAGTTAGTTCCATGTTTATGGAGATGGCAGTGTAGATATTTTCATGTTTATAGAGATTGCGGTGTAGATATTTCCATGTTTATAGAGATAGCAGTGTATATATTTACATGTTTATACAGATGGCTGTGTAGATATTTCCATGTGTATACAGATAGTATTGTAGATATTTCCATGCTTATACAGATGACTGTATAGGTATTTCCATGTTTTTACAGATGGCAGTGCAGATATTTCCATGTTTATAGAGATAGCAGTGCAGATATTTCCATGTTTGTACAGATGGCGGTGATGATATTTCCATCTATACACAGATGGCCGTGTAGATATTTCCATGTTTATACAGACGGCGGTGTAGATATTTCCATGGACATGCAGATGTCGGTGTAGATATTTCCATGTTTATACAGATAACGGTTTAGATATTTCCATGTTTACACAGATGGCCGTGTAGATATTTCCATGTTTATACAGACGGCGGTGTAGATATTTCCATGGACATGCAGATGGCGGTGTAGATATTTCCATGTTTATACAGATAACTGTGTAGATATTTCCATGTTTACACAGATGGTGGTGTAGATATTTCCATGTTTATACAGATCGCGGTGTAGATATTTCCATGTTTATACAGATCGCGGTGTAGATATTTCCATGTTTATACAGATCGCGGTGTAGATATTTCCATGTTTATACAGATAGCGGTGTAGATATTTCCATGTTTTTACAGATATCAGTGTAGATTTTCCATGTTTACACAGATTGCGGGGTAGATATTTCCATCTTTCTACAGATGGCATTGTAGATATTTCCATGTTTATACAGATGGTGGTGTAGATATTAAAATGTTTATACAGATAGCGGTGTAGATACGTCCATGTTTATACAGATCGTGGTGAAGATATTTCCCTCTTTATGCAGATCGCGGTGTAGATATTTCCATGTTTATACAGATCGCGATGCAGATATTTCCATGTTTATGCAGATCGTGGTGTAGATATTTCCATGTTTATACAGATCGCGGTGAAGATATTTCCATGTTTACACAGATAGCGGTGGAGATATTTCCCTGTTTATACAAATACCGATGTAGATATTTCCATGTTTATGCAGATAGCGGTGTAGATATTTCCATGTTTATAGAGATAGCGGTGTAGATTTTCCATCTTTATACAGATAGCGGTGTAGATATTTCCATGTTTATACAGATCGCGGTGTAGATATTTCCATGTTTATACAGATAGCGGTGTAGATATTTCCATATTTATACAGATAGCGGTGTAGATATTTCCATGTTTATAGAGATAGCGGTGTAGGTATTTCCATGTTTATAGACAAAGCGGTGTAGATATTTCCATGTTTATATAGATGGCGTTGCAGATATTTCCATGTTTATACCGATAGCGGTGTTGGTATTTCCACGTTTATACAGATAGCGATGTAGATATTTCCATGTTTATACAGCTCGCGGTGCAGATATTTATATCTTTATACAGATGGCATTGTAGATATTTCCTTATTCACACATATGGCGGTGTAGATGTTTCCATGTTTATACAGATGGCGGAGTAGTTAGTTCCATGTTTATGGAGATGGCAGTGTAGATATTTTCATGTTTATACAGATGGCGGTGTAGATATTTCCATGTTTATAGAGATAGCAGTGTAGATATTTACATGTTTATACAGATGGCTGTGTAGATATTTCCATGTGTATACAGATGGCATTGTAGATATTTCCATGTTTATACAGATGACTGTATAGGCATTTCCATGTTTTTACAGATGGCAGTGCAGATATTTCCATGTTTGTACAGATGGCGGTGATGATATTTCCATCTATACACAGATGGCCGTGTAGATATTTCCATGTTTATACAGACGGCGGTGTAGATATTTCCATGGACATGCAGATGGCGGTGTAGATATTTCCATGTTTATACAGATCGCGGTGTAGATATTTCCATGTTTATACAGATCGCGGTGTAGATATTTCCATGTTTATACAGATCGCGGTGTAGATATTTCCATGTTTATACAGATCGCGGTGTAGATATTTCCATGTTTATACAGATCGCGGTGTAGATATTTCCATGTTTATAGAGATAGCGGTGTAGATATTTCCATGTTTTTACAGATATCAGTGTAGATTTTCCATGTTTACACAGATTGCGGTGTAGATATTTCCATCTTTCTACTGATGGCATTGTAGATATTTCCATGTTTATACAGATGGCGGTGTAGATATTTCCATGTTTATATAGATGGTGGTGTAGATATTACCATGTTTATGCAGATAGCGGTGTAGATACTTCCATGTTTATACAGATCGTGTTGAAGATATTTCCATGTTTATGCAGATCGCGGTGTAGGTATTTCCATGTTTATACAGATCGCGATGCAGATATTTCCATGTTTATGCAGATCGCGGTGTAGATATTTCCATGTTTATGCAGATCGCGGTGTAGATATTTCCATGTTTACAAAGATAGCGGTGGAGATATTTCCCAGTTTATACAAATACCGATGTAGATATTTCTATGTTTATGCAGATAGCGGTGTAGTTATTTCCATGTTTATAGAGATAGCGGTGTAGATATTTCCATGTTTATACAGATAGCGGTGTAGATATTTCCATGTTTATAGAGATAGCGGTGTAAGTATTTCCATGTTTATAGACATTGCGGTGTAGATATTTCCATGTTTATATAGATGGCGTTGTAGATATTTCCATGTTTATACCGATAGCGGTGTTGGTATTTCCACGTTTATACAGATAGCGATGTAGATATTTCCATGTTTATACAGCTCGCGGTGCAGATATTTATATCTTTATACAGATGGCATTGTAGATATTTCCTTATTCACACATATGGCGGTGTAGATGTTTCCATGTTTATACAGATGGCGGAGTAGTTAGTTCCATGTTTATGGAGATGGCAGTGTAGATATTTTCATGTTGATAGAGATGGCGGTGTAGATATTTCCATGTTTATACAGATGGCGATGCAGATAATTCCACGTTTATGCAGATCGCGGTGTAGATATTTCCATGTTTATACAGATCACGGTGTAGATATTTCCATGTTTAAACAGATAGCGGTGGAGATATTTCCCTGTTTATACAAATACCGATGTAGATATTTCCATGTTTATGCAGATAGCGGTGTAGATATTTCCATGTTTATAGAGATAGCGGTGTAGATATTTCCATCTTTATAGAGATAGCGGTGTAGATATTTCCATGTTTATACAGATCGCGGTGTAGGTATTTCCATGTTAATAGACATAGCGGTGAATATATTTCCATGTTTATATAGATGGCGTTGTAGACATTTCCATGTTTCTACCGATAGCGGTGTTGGTATTTCCACGTTTATACAGATAGCGATGTAGATATTTCCATGTTTATACAGCTCGCGGTTCGGATATTTATATCTTTATACAGATGGCATTGTAGATATTTCCTTATTCACAGATATGGCGGTGTAGATGTTTCCATGTTTATACAGATGGCGGAGTAGTTAGTTCCATGTTTATGGAGATGGCAGTGTAGATATTTTCATGTTTATAGAGATGGCGGTGTAGATATTTCCATGTTTATAGAGATAGCAGTGTATATATTTACATGTTTATACAGATGGCTGTGTAGATATTTCCATGTGTATACAGATGGTATTGTAGATATTTCCATGTTTATACAGATGACTGTATAGGTATTTCCATGTTTTTACAGATGGCAGTGCAGATATTTCCATGTTTATAGAGATAGCAGTGCAGATATTTCCATGTTTGTACAGATGGCGGTGATGATATTTCCATCTATACACAGATGGCCGTGTAGATATTTCCATGTTTATACAGACGGCAGTGTAGATATTTCCATGGACATGCAGATGTCGGTGTAGATATTTCCATGTTTATACAGATAACGGTTTAGATATTTCCATGTTTACACAGATGGCCGTGTAGATATTTCCATCTTTATACAGACGGCGGTGTAGATATTTCCATGGACATGCAGATGGCGGTGTAGATATTTTCATGTTTATACAGATAACTGTGTAGATATTTCCATGTTTACACAGATGGTGGTGTAGATATTTCCATGTTTATACAGATCGCGGTGTAGATATTTCCATGTTTATACAGATCGCGGTGTAGATATTTCCATGTTTATACAGATTGCGGTGTAGATATTTCCATGTTTATACAGATAGCGGTGTAGATATTTCCATGTTTTTACAGATATCAGTGTAGATTTTCCATGTTCACACAGATTGCGGTGTAGATATTTCCATCTTTCTACAGATGGCATTGTAGATATTTCCATGTTTATACAGATGGCGGTGTAGATATTTCCATGTTTATATAGATGGTGGTGTAGTTATTAAAATGTTTATACAGATAGCGGTGTAGATACTTCCATGTTTATACAGATCGTGGTGAAGATATTTCCATGTTTATGCAGATCGCGGTGTAGATATTTCCATGTTTATACAGATCGCGATGCAGATATTTCCATGTTTGTGCAGATCGTGGTGTAGATATTTCCATGTTTATACAGATCGCGGTGAAGATATTTCCATGTTTACACAAATAGCGGTGGAGATATTTCCCTGTTTATACAAATACCGATGTAGATATTTCCATGTTTATGCAGATAGCGGTGTAGATATTGCCATGTTTATAGAGATAGCGGTGTAGATTTTCCATCTTTATACAGATAGCGGTGTAGATATTTCCATGTTTATACAGATCGCGGTGTAGATATTTCCATGTTTATACAGATAGCGGTGTAGATATTTCCATATTTATACAGATAGCGGTGTAGGTATTTCCATGTTTATAGAGATAGCGGTGTAGGTATTTCCATGTTTATAGACATAGCGGTGTAGATATTTCCATGTTTATATAGATGGCGTTGCAGATATTTCCATGTTTATACCGATAGCGGTGTTGGTATTTCCACGTTTATACAGATAGCGATGTAGATATTTCCATGTTGATAGAGCTCGCGGTGCAGATATTTATATCTTTATACAGATGGCATTGTAGATATTTCCTTATTCACACATATGGCGGTGTAGATGTTTCCATGTTTATACAGATGGCGGAGTAGTTAGTTCCATGTTTATGGAGATGGCAGTGTAGATATTTTCATGTTTATAGAGATGGCGGTGTAGATATTTCCATGTTTATAGAGATAGCAGTGTAGATATTTACATGTTTATACAGATGGCTGTGTAGATATTTCCATGTGTATACAGATGGCATTGTAGATATTTCCATGTTTATACAGATGACTGTATAGGCATTTCCATGTTTTTACAGATGGCAGTGCAGATATTTCCATGTTTGTACAGATGGCGGTGATGATATTTCCATCTATACACAGATGGCCGTGTAGATATTTCCATGTTTATACAGACGGCGGTGTAGATATTTCCATGGACATGCAGATGGCGGTGTAGATATTTCCATGTTTATAAAGATCGCGGTGTAGATATTTCCATGTTTATACAGATCGCGGTGTAGATATTTCCATGTTTATACAGATCGCGGTGTAGATATTTCCATGTTTATACAGAACGCGGTGTAGATATTTCCATGTTTATACAGATAGCGGTGTAGATATTTCCATGTTTTTACAGATATGAGTGTAGATTTTCCATGTTTACACAGATTGCGGTGTAGATATTTCCATCTTTCTACTGATGGCATTGTAGATATTTCCATGTTTATACAGATGGCGGTGTAGATATTTCCATGTTTATATAGATGGTGGTGTAGATATTACCATGTTTATGCAGATAGCGGTGTAGATACTTCCATGTTTATAGAGATCGTGTTGAAGATATTTCCATGTTTATGCAGATCGCGGTGTAGATATTTCCATGTTTATACAGATCGCGATGCAGATATTTCCATGTTTATGCAGATCGCGGTGTAGATATTTCCATGTTTATACAGATCGCGGTGTAGATATTTCCATGTTTACAAAGATAGCGGTGGAGATATTTCCCTGTTTATACAAATACCGATGTAGATATTTCTATGTTTATGCAGATAGCGGTGTAGTTATTTCCATGTTTATAGAGATAGCGGTGTAGATATTTCCATGTTTATACAGATAGCGGTGTAGATATTTCCATGTTTATAGACATTGCGGTGTAGATATTTCCATGTTTATATAGATGGCGTTGTAGATATTTCCATGTTTATACCGATAGCGGTGTTGGTATTTCCACGTTTATACAGATAGCGATGTAGATATTTCCATGTTTATACAGCTCGCGGTGCAGATATTTATATCTTTATACAGATGGCATTGTAGATATTTCCTTATTCACACATATGGCGGTGTAGATGTTTCCATGTTTATACAGATGGCGGAGTAGTTAGTTCCATGTTTATGGAGATGGCAGTGTAGATATTTTCATGTTGATAGAGATGGCGGTGTAGATATTTCCATGTTTATACAGATGGCGATGCAGATATTTCCACGTTTATGCAGATCGCGGTGTAGATATTTCCATGTTTATACAGATCACGGTGTAGATATTTCCATGTTTAAACAGATACCGGTGGAGATATTTCCCTGTTTATACAAATACCGATGTTGATATTTCCATGTTTATGCAGATAGCGGTGTAGATATTTCCATGTTTATAGAGATAGCGGTGTAGATATTTCCATCTTTATAGAGATAGCGGTGTAGATATTTCCATGTTTATACAGATCGCGGTGTAGGTATTTCCATGTTAATAGACATAGCGGTGAATATATTTCCATGTTTATATAGATGGCGTTGTAGACATTTCCATGTTTCTACCGATAGCGGTGTTGGTATTTCCACGTTTATACAGATAGCGATGTAGATATTTCCATGTTTATACAGCTCGCGGTTCGGATATTTATATCTTTATACAGATGGCATTGTAGATATTTCCTTATTCACAGATATGGCGGTGTAGATGTTTCCATGTTTATACAGATGGCGGAGTAGTTAGTTCCATGTTTATGGAGATGGCAGTGTAGATATTTTCATGTTTATAGAGATGGCGGTGTAGATATTTCCATGTTTATAGAGATAGCAGTGTATATATTTACATGTTTATACAGATGGCTGTGTAGATATTTCCATGTGTATACAGATGGTATTGTAGATATTTCCATGTTTATACAGATGACTGTATAGGTATTTCCATGTTTTTACAGATGGCAGTGCAGATATTTCCATGTTTATAGAGATAGCAGTGCAGATATTTCCATGTTTGTACAGATGGCGGTGATGATATTTCCATCTATACACAGATGGCCGTGTAGATATTTCCATGTTTATACAGACGGCAGTGTAGATATTTCCATGGACATGCAGATGTCGGTGTAGATATTTCCATGTTTATACAGATAACGGTTTAGATATTTCCATGTTTACACAGATGGCCGTGTAGATATTTCCATCTTTATACAGACGGCGGTGTAGATATTTCCATGGACATGCAGATGGCGGTGTAGATATTTTCATGTTTATACAGATAACTGTGTAGATATTTCCATGTTTACACAGATGGTGGTGTAGATATTTCCATGTTTATACAGATCGCGGTGTAGATATTTCCATGTTTATACAGATTGCGGTGTAGATATTTCCATGTTTATACAGATAGCGGTGTAGATATTACCATGTTTTTACAGATATCAGTGTAGATCTTCCATGTTCACACAGATTGCGGTGTAGATATTTCCATCTTTCTACAGATGGCATTGTAGATATTTCCATGTTTATACAGATGGCGGTGTAGATATTTCCATGTTTATATAGATGGTGGTGTAGTTATTAAAATGTTTATACAGATAGCGGTGTAGATACTTCCATGTTTATACAGATCGTGGTGAAGATATTTCCATGTTTATGCAGATCGCGGTGTAGATATTTCCATGTTTATACAGATCGCGATGCAGATATTTCCATGTTTGTGCAGATCGTGGTGTAGATATTTCCATGTTTATACAGATCGCGGTGAAGATATTTCCATGTTTACACAAATAGCGGTGGAGATATTTCCCTGTTTATACAAATACCGATGTAGATATTTCCATGTTTATGCAGATAGCGGTGTAGATATTGCCATGTTTATAGAGATAGCGGTGTAGATTTTCCATCTTTATACAGATAGCGGTGTAGATATTTCCATGTTTATACAGATCGCGGTGTAGATATTTCCATGTTTATACAGATAGCGGTGTAGATATTTCCATATTTATACAGATAGCGGTGTAGGTATTTCCATGTTTATAGAGATAGCGGTGTAGGTATTTCCATGTTTATAGACATAGCGGTGTAGATATTTCCATGTTTATATAGATGGCGTTGCAGATATTTCCATGTTTATACCGATAGCGGTGTTGGTATTTCCACGTTTATACAGATAGCGATGTAGATATTTCCATGTTGATACAGCTCGCGGTGCAGATATTTATATCTTTATACAGATGGCATTGTAGATATTTCCTTATTCACACATACGGCGGTGTAGATGTTTCCATGTTTATACAGATGGCGGAGTAGTTAGTTCCATGTTTATGGAGATGGCAGTGTAGATATTTTCATGTTTATAGAGATGGCGGTGTAGATATTTCCATGTTTATAGAGATAGCAGTGTAGATATTTACATGTTTATACAGATGGCTGTGTAGATATTTCCATGTGTATACAGATGGCATTGTAGATATTTCCATGTTTATACAGATGACTGTATAGGCATTTCCATGTTTTTACAGATGGCAGTGCAGATATTTCCATGTTTGTACAGATGGCGGTGATGATATTTCCATCTATACACAGATGGCCGTGTAGATATTTCCATGTTTATACAGACGGCGGTGTAGATATTTCCATGGACATGCAGATGGCGGTGTAGATATTTCCATGTTTATAAAGATCGCGGTGTAGATATTTCCATGTTTATACAGATCGCGGTGTAGATATTTCCATGTTTATACAGATCGCGGTGTAGATATTTCCATGTTTATACAGAACGCGGTGTAGATATTTCCATGTTTATACAGATAGCGGTGTAGATATTTCCATGTTTTTACAGATATGAGTGTAGATTTTCCATGTTTACACAGATTGCGGTGTAGATATTTCCATCTTTCTACTGATGGCATTGTAGATATTTCCATGTTTATACAGATGGCGGTGTAGATATTTCCATGTTTATATAGATGGTGGTGTAGATATTACCATGTTTATGCAGATAGCGGTGTAGATACTTCCATGTTTATAGAGATCGTGTTGAAGATATTTCCATGTTTATGCAGATCGCGGTGTAGATATTTCCATGTTTATACAGATCGCGATGCAGATATTTCCATGTTTATGCAGATCGCGGTGTAGATATTTCCATGTTTATACAGATCGCGGTGTAGATATTTCCATGTTTACAAAGATAGCGGTGGAGATATTTCCCTGTTTATACAAATACCGATGTAGATATTTCTATGTTTATGCAGATAGCGGTGTAGTTATTTCCATGTTTATACAGATAGCGGTGTAGATATTTCCATGTTTATACAGATAGCGGTGTAGATATTTCCATGTTTATAGACATTGCGGTGTAGATATTTCCATGTTTATATAGATGGCGTTGTAGATATTTCCATGTTTATACCGATAGCGGTGTTGGTATTTCCACGTTTATACAGATAGCGATGTAGATATTTCCATGTTTATACAGCTCGCGGTGCAGATATTTATATCTTTATACAGATGGCATTGTAGATATTTCCTTATTCACACATATGGCGGTGTAGATGTTTCCATGTTTATACAGATGGCGGAGTAGTTAGTTCCATGTTTATGGAGATGGCAGTGTAGATATTTTCATGTTGATAGAGATGGCGGTGTAGATATTTCCATGTTTATACAGATGGCGATGCAGATATTTCCACGTTTATGCAGATCGCGGTGTAGATATTTCCATGTTTATACAGATCACGGTGTAGATATTTCCATGTTTAAACAGATACCGGTGGAGATATTTCCCTGTTTATACAAATACCGATGTTGATATTTCCATGTTTATGCAGATAGCGGTGTAGATATTTCCATGTTTATAGAGATAGCGGTGTAGATATTTCCATCTTTATAGAGATAGCGGTGTAGATATTTCCATGTTTATACAGATCGCGGTGTAGGTATTTCCATGTTAATAGACATAGCGGTGAATATATTTCCATGTTTATATAGATGGCGTTGTAGACATTTCCATGTTTCTACCGATAGCGGTGTTGGTATTTCCACGTTTATACAGATAGCGATGTAGATATTTCCATGTTTATACAGCTCGCGGTTCGGATATTTATATCTTTATACAGATGGCATTGTAGATATTTCCTTATTCACAGATATGGCGGTGTAGATGTTTCCATGTTTATACAGATGGCGGAGTAGTTAGTTCCATGTTTATGGAGATGGCAGTGTAGATATTTTCATGTTTATAGAGATGGCGGTGTAGATATTTCCATGTTTATAGAGATAGCAGTGTATATATTTACATGTTTATACAGATGGCTGTGTAGATATTTCCATGTGTATACAGATGGTATTGTAGATATTTCCATGTTTATACAGATGACTGTATAGGTATTTCCATGTTTTTACAGATGGCAGTGCAGATATTTCCATGTTTATAGAGATAGCAGTGCAGATATTTCCATGTTTGTACAGATGGCGGTGATGATATTTCCATCTATACACAGATGGCCGTGTAGATATTTCCATGTTTATACAGACGGCAGTGTAGATATTTCCATGGACATGCAGATGTCGGTGTAGATATTTCCATGTTTATACAGATAACGGTTTAGATATTTCCATGTTTACACAGATGGCCGTGTAGATATTTCCATCTTTATACAGACGGCGGTGTAGATATTTCCATGGACATGCAGATGGCGGTGTAGATATTTTCATGTTTATACAGATAACTGTGTAGATATTTCCATGTTTACACAGATGGTGGTGTAGATATTTCCATGTTTATACAGATCGCGGTGTAGATATTTCCATGTTTATACAGATCGCGGTGTAGATATTTCCATGTTTATACAGATTGCGGTGTAGATATTTCCATGTTTATACAGATAGCGGTGTAGATATTACCATGTTTTTACAGATATCAGTGTAGATCTTCCATGTTCACACAGATTGCGGTGTAGATATTTCCATCTTTCTACAGATGGCATTGTAGATATTTCCATGTTTATACAGATGGCGGTGTAGATATTTCCATGTTTATATAGATGGTGGTGTAGTTATTAAAATGTTTATACAGATAGCGGTGTAGATACTTCCATGTTTATACAGATCGTGGTGAAGATATTTCCATGTTTATGCAGATCGCGGTGTAGATATTTCCATGTTTATACAGATCGCGATGCAGATATTTCCATGTTTGTGCAGATCGTGGTGTAGATATTTCCATGTTTATACAGATCGCGGTGAAGATATTTCCATGTTTACACAAATAGCGGTGGAGATATTTCCCTGTTTATACAAATACCGATGTAGATATTTCCATGTTTATGCAGATAGCGGTGTAGATATTGCCATGTTTATAGAGATAGCGGTGTAGATTTTCCATCTTTATACAGATAGCGGTGTAGATATTTCCATGTTTATACAGATCGCGGTGTAGATATTTCCATGTTTATACAGATAGCGGTGTAGATATTTCCATATTTATACAGATAGCGGTGTAGGTATTTCCATGTTTATAGAGATAGCGGTGTAGGTATTTCCATGTTTATAGACATAGCGGTGTAGATATTTCCATGTTTATATAGATGGCGTTGCAGATATTTCCATGTTTATACCGATAGCGGTGTTGGTATTTCCACGTTTATACAGATAGCGATGTAGATATTTCCATGTTGATACAGCTCGCGGTGCAGATATTTATATCTTTATACAGATGGCATTGTAGATATTTCCTTATTCACACATATGGCGGTGTAGATGTTTCCATGTTTATACAGATGGCGGAGTAGTTAGTTCCATGTTTATGGAGATGGCAGTGTAGATATTTTCATGTTTATAGAGATGGCGGTGTAGATATTTCCATGTTTATAGAGATAGCAGTGTAGATATTTACATGTTTATACAGATGGCTGTGTAGATATTTCCATGTGTATACAGATGGCATTGTAGATATTTCCATGTTTATACAGATGACTGTATAGGCATTTCCATGTTTTTACAGATGGCAGTGCAGATATTTCCATGTTTGTACAGATGGCGGTGATGATATTTCCATCTATACACAGATGGCCGTGTAGATATTTCCATGTTTATACAGACGGCGGTGTAGATATTTCCATGGACATGCAGATGGCGGTGTAGATATTTCCATGTTTATAAAGATCGCGGTGTAGATATTTCCATGTTTATACAGATCGCGGTGTAGATATTTCCATGTTTATACAGATCGCGGTGTAGATATTTCCATGTTTATACAGAACGCGGTGTAGATATTTCCATGTTTATACAGATAGCGGTGTAGATATTTCCATGTTTTTACAGATATGAGTGTAGATTTTCCATGTTTACACAGATTGCGGTGTAGATATTTCCATCTTTCTACTGATGGCATTGTAGATATTTCCATGTTTATACAGATGGCGGTGTAGATATTTCCATGTTTATATAGATGGTGGTGTAGATATTACCATGTTTATGCAGATAGCGGTGTAGATACTTCCATGTTTATAGAGATCGTGTTGAAGATATTTCCATGTTTATGCAGATCGCGGTGTAGATATTTCCATGTTTATACAGATCGCGATGCAGATATTTCCATGTTTATGCAGATCGCGGTGTAGATATTTCCATGTTTATACAGATCGCGGTGTAGATATTTCCATGTTTACAAAGATAGCGGTGGAGATATTTCCCTGTTTATACAAATACCGATGTAGATATTTCTATGTTTATGCAGATAGCGGTGTAGTTATTTCCATGTTTATAGAGATAGCGGTGTAGATATTTCCATGTTTATACAGATAGCGGTGTAGATATTTCCATGTTTATAGACATTGCGGTGTAGATATTTCCATGTTTATATAGATGGCGTTGTAGATATTTCCATGTTTATACCGATAGCGGTGTTGGTATTTCCACGTTTATACAGATAGCGATGTAGATATTTCCATGTTTATACAGCTCGCGGTGCAGATATTTATATCTTTATACAGATGGCATTGTAGATATTTCCTTATTCACACATATGGCGGTGTAGATGTTTCCATGTTTATACAGATGGCGGAGTAGTTAGTTCCATGTTTATGGAGATGGCAGTGTAGATATTTTCATGTTGATAGAGATGGCGGTGTAGATATTTCCATGTTTATACAGATGGCGATGCAGATATTTCCACGTTTATGCAGATCGCGGTGTAGATATTTCCATGTTTATACAGATCACGGTGTAGATATTTCCATGTTTAAACAGATACCGGTGGAGATATTTCCCTGTTTATACAAATACCGATGTTGATATTTCCATGTTTATGCAGATAGCGGTGTAGATATTTCCATGTTTATAGAGATAGCGGTGTAGATATTTCCATCTTTATAGAGATAGCGGTGTAGATATTTCCATGTTTATACAGATCGCGGTGTAGGTATTTCCATGTTAATAGACATAGCGGTGAATATATTTCCATGTTTATATAGATGGCGTTGTAGACATTTCCATGTTTCTACCGATAGCGGTGTTGGTATTTCCACGTTTATACAGATAGCGATGTAGATATTTCCATGTTTATACAGCTCGCGGTTCGGATATTTATATCTTTATACAGATGGCATTGTAGATATTTCCTTATTCACAGATATGGCGGTGTAGATGTTTCCATGTTTATACAGATGGCGGAGTAGTTAGTTCCATGTTTATGGAGATGGCAGTGTAGATATTTTCATGTTTATAGAGATGGCGGTGTAGATATTTCCATGTTTATAGAGATAGCAGTGTATATATTTACATGTTTATACAGATGGCTGTGTAGATATTTCCATGTGTATACAGATGGTATTGTAGATATTTCCATGTTTATACAGATGACTGTATAGGTATTTCCATGTTTTTACAGATGGCAGTGCAGATATTTCCATGTTTATAGAGATAGCGGTGCAGATATTTCCATGTTTGTACAGATGGCGGTGATGATATTTCCATCTATACACAGATGGCCGTGTAGATATTTCCATGTTTATACAGACGGCGGTGTAGATATTTCCATGGACATGCAGATGTCGGTGTAGATATTTCCATGTTTATACAGATAACGGTTTAGATATTTCCATGTTTACACAGATGGCCGTGTAGATATTTCCATGTTTATACAGACGGCGGTGTAGATATTTCCATGGACATGCAGATGGCGGTGTAGATATTTCCATGTTTACACAGATGGTGGTGTAGATATTCCCATGTTTACACAGATGGTGGTGTAGATATTTCCATGTTTATACAGATCGCGGTGTAGATATTTCCATGTTTATATAGATCGTGGTGTAGATATTTCCATGTTTATACAGATCGCGGTGTAGATATTTCCATGTTTATACAGATAGCGGTGTAGATATTTCCATGTTTTTACAGATATCAGTGTAGATTTTCCATGTTTACACAGATTGCGGTGTAGATATTTCCATCTTTCTACAGATGGCATTGTAGATATTTCCATGTTTATACAGATGGCGGTGTAGATATTTCCATGTTTATATAGATGGTGGTGTAGATATTAAAATGTTTATACAGATAGCGGTGTAGATACTTCCATGTTTATACAGATCGTGGTGAAGATATTTCCATGTTTATGCAGATCGTGGTGTAGATATTTCCATGTTTATACAGATCGCGATGCAGATATTTCCATGTTTATGCAGATCGTGGTGTAGCTATTTCCATGTTTATACAGATCGCGGTGAAGATATTTCCATGTTTACACAGATAGCGGTGGAGATATTTCCCTGTTTATACAAATACCGATGTAGATATTTCCATGTTTATGCAGATAGCGGTGTAGATATTTCCATGTTTATAGAGATAGCGGTGTAGATTTTCCATCTTTATACAGATAGCGGTGTAGATATTTCCATGTTTATACAGATCGCGGTGTAGATATTTCCATGTTTATACAGATAGCGGTGTAGATATTTCCATATTTATACAGATAGCGGTGTAGATATTTCCATGTTTATAGAGATAGCGGTGTAGGTATTTCCATGTTTATAGACATAGCGGTGTAGATATTGCCATGTTTATATAGATGGCGTTGCAGATATTTCCATGTTTATACCGATAGCGGTGTTGGTATTTCCACGTTTATACAGATAGCGATGTAGATATTTCCATGTTTATACAGCTCGCGGTGCAGATATTTATATCTTTATACAGATGGCATTGTAGATATTTCCTTATTCACACATATGGCGGTGTAGATGTTTCCAGGTTTATACAGATGGCGGAGTAGTTAGTTCCATCTTTATGGAGATGGCAGTGTAGATATTTTCATGTTTAGAGAGATGGCGGTGTAGATATTTCCATGTTTATAGAGATAGCAGTGTAGATATTTACATGTTTATACAGATGGCTGTGTAGATATTTCCATGTGTATACAGATGGCATTGTAGATATTTCCATGTTTATACAGATGACTGTATAGGCATTTCCATGTTTTTACAGATGGCAGTGCAGATATTTCCATGTTTGTACAGATGGCGGTGATGATATTTCCATCTATACACAGATGGCCGTGTAGATATTTCAATGTTTATACAGACGGCGGTGTAGATATTTCCATGGACATGCAGATGGCGGTGTAGATATTTCCATGTTTATACAGATCGCGGTGTAGATATTTCCATGTTTATACAGATCGCGGTGTAGATATTTCCATGTTTATACAGATCGCGGTGTAGATATTTCCATGTTTATACAGATCGCGGTGTAGATATTTCCATGTTTATACAGATAGCGGTGCAGATATTTCCATGTTTTTACAGATATCAGTGTAGATTTTCCATGTTTACACAGATTGCGGTGTAGATATTTCCATCTTTCTATAGATGGCATTGCAGATATTTCCATGTTTATACAGATGGCGGTGTAGATATTTCCATGTTTATATAGATGGTGGTGTAGATATTACCATGTTTATACAGATAGCGTTGTAGATACTTCCATGTTTATACAGATCGTGGTGAAGATATTTCCATGTTTATGCAGATCGCGGTGTAGATATTTCCATGTTTATACAGATCGCGATGCAGATATTTCCATGTTTATGCAGATCTCGGTGTAGATATTTCCATGTTTATACAGATCGCGGTGTAGATATTTCCATGTTTACACAGATAGCGGTGGAGATATTTCCCTGTTTATACAAATACCGATGTAGATATTTCCATGTTTATGCAGATAGCGGTGTAGATATTTCCATGTTTATAGGGATAGCGGTGTAGATATTTCCATCTTTATACAGATAGCGGTGTAGATATTTCCATGTTTATACAGATCGCGGTGTAGATATTTCCATGTTTATACAGATCTCGGTGTAGATATTTCCATGTTTATACAGATAGCGGTGTAGATGTTTCCATGTTTATAGAGATAGCGGTGTAGCTATTTCCATGTTTATACACATAGCGGTGTAGATATTTCCATGTTTATATAGATGGCGTTGTAGATATTTCCACGTTTATACCGATAGCGGTGTTGGTATTTCAACGTTTATACAGATAGCGATGATGTTATTTCCATGTTTATACAGCTCGCGGTGGAGATATTTATATCTTTATACAGATGGCATTGTAGATATTTCCTTATTCACACATACGGCGGTGTAGATGTTTCCATGTTTATACAGATGGCGGAGTAGTTAGTTCCATGTTTATGGAGATGGCAGTGTAGATATTTTCATGTTTATATAGATAACGGTGTAGATATTTCCATGTTTACACAGATGGTGGTGTAGACATTTCCATGTTTATACAGATCGCGGTGTAGATATTTCCATGTTTATACAGCTCGCGGTGTAGATATTTCCATGTTTATACAGATCGCGGTGAAGATATTTCCATGTTTATACAGATCGCGGTGTAGATATTCCCATGTTTATACAGATAGCGGTGTAGATATTTCCATGTTTATACAGATAGCGGTGTAGATATTTCCATGTTTATAGAGATAGCGGTGTAGGTATTTCCATGTTTATAGACATAGCGGTGTAGATATTTCCATGTTTATATAGATGGCGTTGTAGATATTTCCAGGTTTATACCGATAGCGGTGTTGGTATTTCCACGTTTATACAGATAGCGATGTAGATATTTCCATGTTTATACAGCTCGCGGTGCAGATATTTATATCTTTATACAGATGGCATTGTAGATATTTCCTTATTCACACATACGGCGGTGTAGATGTTTCCATGTTTTTGCAGATGGCGGAGTAGTTAGTTCCATGTTTATGGAGATGGCAGTGTAGATATTTTCATGTTTACAGAGATGGCGGTGTAGATATTTCCATGTTTATAGAGATAGCAGTGTAGATATTTACATGTTTATACAGATGGCTGTGTAGATATTTCCATGTGTATACAGATGGCATTGTAGATATTTCCATGTTTATACAGATGACTGTAGAGGTATTTCCATGTTTTTACAGATGGCAGTGCAGATATTTCCATGTTTATAGAGATAGCGGTGCAGATATTTCCATGTTTGTACAGATGGCGGTGATGATATTTCCATCTATACACAGATGGCCGTGTAGATATTTCCATGTTTATACAGACGGCGGCGTAGATATTTCCATGGGCATGCAGATGGCGGTGTAGATATTTCCATGTTTATACAGATAACGGTGTAGATATTTCCATGTTTACACAGATGGTGGTGTAGACATTTCCATGTTTATACAGATCGCGGTGTAGATATTTCCATGTTTATACAGCTCGCGGTGTAGATATTTCCATGTTTATACAGATAGCGGTGAAGATATTTCCATGTTTTTACAGATATCAGTGTAGATTTTCCATGTTTACACAGATTGCGGTGTAGATATTTCCATCTTTCTACAGATGGCATTGTAGATATTACCATGTTTATACAGATGGCGGTGTAGATATTTACTTGTTTATATAGATGGTGGTGTAGATATTACCATGTTTATACAGATAGCGGTGTAGATACTTCCATGTTTATACAGATCGTGGTGAAGATATTTCCATGTTTATGCAGATCGCGGTGTAGATATTTCCATGTTTATACAGATCGCGATGCAGATATTTCCATGTTTATGCAGATCGCGGTGCAGATATTTCCATGTTTATTCAGATCACGGTGTAGATATTTCCATGTTTACACAGATAGCGGTGGAGATATTTCCCTGTTTATACAAATACCGATGTAGATATTTCCATGTTTATGCAGATAGCGGTGTAGATATTTCCATGTTTATAGAGATATCGGTGTAGATATTTCCATCTTTATACAGATAGCGGTGTAGATATTTCCATGTTTATACAGATCGCGGTGTAGATATTTCCATGTTTATACAGATCGCCGTGTAGATATTTCCATGTTTATACAGATAGCGGTGTAGATGTTTCCATGTTTATAGAGATAGCGGTGTAGCTATTTCCATGTTTATACACATAGCGGTGTAGATATTTCCATGTTTATATAGATGGCGTTGTAGATATTTCCATGTTTATACCGATAGCGGTGTTGGTATTTCCACGTTTATACAGATAGCGATGTAGATATTTCCATGTTTATACAGCTCGCGGTGCAGATATTTATATCTTTATACAGATGGCATTGTAGATATTTCCTTATTCACACATATGGTGGTGTAGATGTTTCCATGTTTATACAGATGGCGTAGTAGTTAGTTCCATGTTTATGGAGATGGCAGTGTAGATATTTTCATGTTTATAGAGATGGCGGTGTAGATATTTCCATGTTTTTAGAGATAGCAGTGTAGATATTTACATGTTTATACAGAAGGCTGTGTAGATATTTCCATGTGTATACAGATGGCATTGTAGATATTTCCATGTTTATACAGATGACTGTATAGGTATTTCCATGTTTTTACAGATGGCAGTGCAGATATTTCCATGTTTATGGAGATAGCGGTGCAGATATTTCCATGTTTGTACAGATGGCGGTGATGATATTTCCATCTATACACAGATGGCCGTGTAGATATTTCCATGTTTATACAGACGGCGGCGTAGATATTTCCATGGACATGCAGATGGCGGTGTAGATATTTCCATGTTTATACAGATAACGGTGTAGATATTTCCATGTTTACACAGATGGTGGTGTAGACAATTCCATGTTTATACAGATCGCGGTGTAGATATTTCCATGTTTATACAGCTCGCGGTGTAGATATTTCCATGTTTATACAGATCGCGGTGTAGATATTTCCATGTTTATACAGATCGCGGTGTAGATATTCCCATGTTTATACAGATAGCGGTGTAGATATTTCCATGTTTATACAGATAGCGGTGTAGATATTTCCATGTTTATAGAGATAGCGGTGTAGGTATTTCCATGTTTATAGACATAGCGGTGTAGATATTTCCATGTTTATATAGATGGCGTTGTAGATATTTCCATGTTTATACCGATAGCGTTGTTGGTATTTCCACGTTTATACAGATAGCGATGTAGATATTTCCATGTTTATACAGCTCGCGGTGCAGATATTTATATCTTTATACAGATGGCATTGTAGATATTTCCTTATTCACACATACGGCGGTGTAGATGTTTCCATGTTTATACAGATGGCGGAGTAGTTAGTTCCATGTTTATGGAGATGGCAGTGTAGATATTTTCATGTTTATAGAGATGGCGGTGTAGATAATTCCATGTTTATAGAGATACCAGTGTAGCTATTTACATGTTTATACAGATGGCTGTGTAGATATTTCCATGTGTATACAGATGGCATTGTAGATATTTCCATGTTTATACAGATGACTGTAGAGGTATTTCCATGTTTTTACAGATGGCAGTGCAGATATTTCCATGTTTATAGAGATAGCGGTGCAGATATTTCCATGTTTGTACAGATGGCAGTGATGATATTTCCATCTATACACAGATGGCCGTGTAGATATTTCCATGTTTATACAGACGGCGGCGTAGATATTTCCATGGACATGCAGATGGCGGTGTAGATATTTCCATGTTTATACAGATAACGGTGTAGATATTTCCATGTTTACACAGATAGCGGTGGAGATATTTCCCTGTTTATACAAATACCGATGTAGATATTTCCATGTTTATGCAGATAGCGGTGTAGATATTTCCATGTTTATAGAGATAGCGGTGTAGATATGTCCATCTTTATACAGATAGCGGTGTAGATATTTCCATGTTTATACAGATAACGGTGTAGATACTTCCATGTTTACACAGATGGTGGTGTAGATATTTCCATGTTTATACAGATCGCGGTGTAGATATTTCCATGTTTATACAGATCGCGGTGTAGATATTTCCATGTTTATACAGATCGCGGTGTAGATATTTCCATGTTTATACAGATAGCGGTGAAGATATTTCCATGTTTTTACAGATATCAGTGTAGATTTTCCATGTTTACACAGATTGCGGTGTAGATATTTCCATCTTTCTACAGATGGCATTGTAGATATTTCCATGTTTATACAGATGGCGGTGTAGATATTTCCATGTTTATATAGATGGTGGTGTAGATATTACCATGTTTATACAGATAGCGGTGTAGATACTTCCATGTTTATACAGATCGTGGTGAAGATATTTCCATGTTTATGCAGATCGCGGTGTAGATATTTCCATGTTTATACAGATCGCGATGCAGATATTTCCATGTTTATGCAGATCGCGGTGTAGATATTTCCATGTTTATTCAGATCACGGTGTAGATATTTCCATGTTTACACAGATAGCGGTGGAGATATTTCCCTGTTTATACAAATACCGATGTAGATATTTCCATGTTTATGCAGATAGCGGTGTAGATATTTCCATGTTTATAGGGATAGCGGTGTAGATATTTCCATCTTTATACAGATAGCGGTGTAGATATTTCCATGTTTATACAGATCGCGGTATAGATATTTCCATGTTTATAGAGATCTCGGTGTAGATATTTCCATGTTTATACAGATAGTGGTGTAGATGTTTCCATGTTTATAGAGATAGCAGTGTAGATATTTACATGTTTATACAGATGGCTGTGTAGATATTTCCATGTGTATACAGATGGCATTGTAGATATTTCCATGTTTATACAGATGACTGTATAGGTATTTCCATGTTTTTACAGATGGCAGTGCAGATATTTCCATGTTTATAGAGATAACGGTGCAGATATTTCCATGTTTGTACAGATGGCGGTGATGATATTTCCATCTATACACAGATGGCCGTGTAGATATTTCCATGTTTATACAGACGGCGGCGTAGATATTTCCATGGACATGCAGATGGCGGTGTAGATAATTCCATGTTTATACAGATAACGGTGTAGATATTTCCATGTTTACACAGATGGTGGTGTAGACATTTCCATGTTTATACAGATCGCGGTGTAGATATTTCCCTGTTTATACAGCTCGCGGTGTAGATATTTCCATGTTTATACAGATCGCGGTGTAGATATTTCCATGTTTATACAGATAGCGGTGTAGATATTTCCATGTTTTTACAGATATCAGTGTAGATTTTCCATGTTTACACAGATTGCGGTGTAGATATTTCCATCTTTCTACAGATGGCATTGTAGATATTTCCATGTTTATACAGATGGCGGTGAAGATATTTCCAAGTTTATATAGATGGTGGTGTAGATATTACCATGTTTATACAGATAGCGGTGTAGATACTTCCATGTTTATACAGATCGAGGTGAAGATATTTCCATGTTTATGCAGATCGCGGTGTAGATATTTCCATGTTTATACAGATCGCGATGCAGATATTTCCACGTTTATGCAGGTCACGGTGTAGATATTTCCATGTTTATACAGATCACGGTGTAGATATTTCCATGTTTACACAGATAGCGGTGGAGACATTTCCCTGTTTATACAAATACCGATGTAGATATTTCCATGTTTATGCAGATAGCGGTGTAGATATTTCCATGTTTATAGAGATAGCGGTGTAGATATTTCCATCTTTATAGAGATAGCGGTGTAGATATTTCCATGTTTATACAGATCGCAGTGTAGGTATTTCCATGTTAATAGACATAGCGGTGAATATATTTCCATGTTTATATAGATGGCGTTGTAGATATTTCCATGTTTATACCGATAGCGGTGTTGGTATTTCCACGTTTATACAGACAGCGATGTAGATATTTCCATGTTTATACAGCTCGCGGTTCGGATATTTATATCTTTATACAGATGGCATTGTAGATATTTCCTTATTCACAGATATGGCGGTGTAGATGTTTCCATGTTTATACAGATGGCGGAGTAGTTAGCTCCATGTTTATGGAGATGGCAGTGTAGATATTTTCATGTTTATAGAGATGGCGGTGTAGATATTTCCATGTTTATAGAGATAGCAGTGTATATATTTACATGTTTATACAGATGGCTGTGTAGATATTTCCATGTGTATACAGATGGTATTGTAGATATTTCCATGTTTATACAGATGACTGTATAGGTATTTCCATGTTTTTACAGATGGCAGTGCAGATATTTCCATGTTTATAGAGATAGCAGTGCAGATATTTCCATGTTTGTACAGATGGCGGTGATGATATTTCCATCTATACACAGATGGCCGTGTAGATATTTCCATGTTTATACAGACGACGGTGTAGATATTTCCATGGACATGCAGATGGCGGTGTAGATATTTCCATGTTTATACAGATAACGGTGTAGATATTTCCATGTTTACACAGATGGCCGTGTAGATATTTCCATGTTTATACAGACGGCGGTGTAGATTTTCCATGGACATGCAGATGGCGGTGTAGATATTTCCATGTTTATACAGATAACTGTGTAGATATTTCCATGTTTACACAGATGGTGGTGTAGATATTTCCATGTTTATACAGATCGCGGTGTAGATATTTCCATGTTTATACAGATTGCGGTGTAGATATTTCCATGTTTATACAGATAGCGGTGTAGATATTTCCATGTTTTTACAGATATCAGTGTAGATTTTCCATGTTCACACAGATTGCGGTGTAGATATTTCCATCTTTCTACAGATGGCATTGTAGATATTTCCATGTTTATACAGATGGCGGTGTAGATATTTCCATGTTTATATAGATGCTGGTGTAGTTATTAAAATGTTTATACAGATAGCGGTGTAGATACTTCCATGTTTATACAGATCGTGGTGAAGATATTTCCATGTTTATGCCGATCGCGGTGTAGATATTTCCATGTTTATACAGATCGCGATGCAGATATTTCCATGTTTGTGCAGATCGTGGTGTAGATATTTCCATGTTTATACAGATCGCGGTGAAGATATTTCCATGTTTACACAAATAGCGGTGGAGATATTTCCCTGTTTATACAAATACCGTTGTAGATATTTCCATGTTTATGCAGATAGCGGTGTAGATATTTCCATGTTTATAGAGATAGCGGTGTAGATTTTCCATCTTTATACAGATAGCGGTGTAGATATTTCCATGTTTATACAGATCGCGGTGTAGATATTTCCATGTTTATACAGATAGCGGTGTAGATATTTCCATATTTATACAGATAGCGGTGTAGGTATTTCCATGTTTATAGAGATAGCGGTGTAGGTATTTCCATGTTTATAGACATAGCGGTGTAGATATTTCCATGTTTATATAGATGGCGTTGCAGATATTTCCATGTTTATACCGATAGCGGTGTTGGTATTTCCACGTTTATACAGATAGCGATGTAGATATTTCCATGTTTATACAGCTCGCGGTGCAGATATTTATATCTTTATACAGATGGCATTGTAGATATTTCCTTATTCACACATATGGCGGTGTAGATGTTTCCATGTTTATACAGATGGCGGAGTAGTTAGTTCCATGTTTATGGAGATGGCAGTGTAGATATTTTCATGTTGATAGAGATGGCGGTGTAGATATTTCCATGTTTATAGAGATAGCAGTGTAGATATTTACATGTTTATACAGATGGCTGTGTAGATATTTCCATGTGTATACAGATGGCATTGTAGATATTTCCATGTTTATACAGATGACTGTATAGGTATTTCCATGTTTTTACAGATGGCAGTGCAGATATTTCCATGTTTATAGAGATAGCGGTGCAGATATTTCCATGTTTGTACAGATGGCGGTGATGATATTTCCATCTATACACAGATGGCCGTGTAGATATTTCCATGTTTATACAGACGGCGGTGTAGATATTTCCATGGACATGCAGATGGCGGTGTAGATATTTCCATGTTTATACAGATAACGGTGTAGATATTTCCATGTTTACACAGATGGTGGTGTAGATATTTCCATGTTTATACAGATCGCGGTGTAGATATTTCCATGTTTATACAGATCGCGGTGTAGATATTTCCATGTTTATACAGATCGCGGTGTAGATATTTCCATGTTTTTACAGATATCAGTGTAGATTTTCCATGTTTACACAGATTGCGGTGTAGATATTTCCATCTTTCTACAGATGGCATTGTAGATATTTCCATGTTTATACAGATGGCGGTGTAGATATTTCCATGTTTATATAGATGGTGGTGTAGATATTACCATGTTTATACAGATAGCGGTGTAGATACTTCCATGTTTATACAGATCGCGGTTAAGATATTTCCATGTTTATGCAGATCGCGGTGTAGATATTTCCATGTTTATACAAATAGAGATGCAGATATTTCCATGTTTATGCAGATCGCGGTGTAGATATTTCCATGTTTATACAGATCGCGATGCAGATATTTCCATGTTTATGCAGATCGCGGAGTAGATATTTCCATGTTTATACAGATCGCGGTGTAGATATTTCCATGTTTACACAGATTGCGGTGTAGATATTTCCATCTTTCTACAGATGGCATTGTAGATATTTCCATGTTTATACAGATGGCGGTGTAGATATTTCCATGTTTATATAGATGGTGGTGTAGATATTACCATGTTTATACAGATAGCGGTGTAGATACTTCCATGTTTATACAGATCGCGGTTAAGATATTTCCATGTTTATGCAGATCGCGGTGTAGATATTTCCATGTTTATGCAAATAGAGATGCAGATATTTCCATGTTTATGCAGATCGCGGTGTAGATATTTCCATGTTTATACAGATCGCGGTGTAGATATTTCCATGTTTACACAGTTAGTGGTGGAGATATTTCCCTGTTTATACAAATACCGATGTAGATATTTCCATGTTTATGCAGATAGCGGTGTAGATATTTCCATGTTTATAGAGATAGCGGTGTAGATATTTCCATGTTTATAGAGATAGCGGTGTAGATATTTCCATGTTTATACAGATCGCGGTGTAGATATTTCCATGTGTATACAGATAGCGGTGTAGATATTTCCATGTTTATACAGATAGCGGTGTAGATATTTCCATGTTTATACAGATAGCGGTGTAGGTATTTCCATGTTTATAGACATAGCGGTGTAGATATTTCCATGTTTATATAGATGGCGTTGCAGATATTTCCATGTTTATACCGATAGCGGTGTTGGTATTTCCACGTTTATACAGATAGCGATGTAGATATTTCCATGTTGATACAGCTCGCGGTGCAGATATTTATATCTTTATACAGATGGCATTGTAGATATTTCCTTATTCACACATATGGCGGTGTAGATGTTTCCATGTTTATACAGATGGCGGAGTAGTTAGTTCCATGTTTATGGAGATGGCAGTGTAGATATTTTCATGTTTATAGAGATGGCGGTGTAGATATTTCCATGTTTATAGAGATAGCAGTGTAGATATTTACATGTTTATACAGATGGCTGTGTAGATATTTCCATGTGTATACAGATGGCATTGTAGATATTTCCATGTTTATACAGATGACTGTATAGGCATTTCCATGTTTTTACAGATGGCAGTGCAGATATTTCCATGTTTGTACAGATGGCGGTGATGATATTTCCATCTATACACAGATGGCCGTGTAGATATTTCCATGTTTATACAGACGGCGGTGTAGATATTTCCATGGACATGCAGATGGCGGTGTAGATATTTCCATGTTTATAAAGATCGCGTTGTAGATATTTCCATGTTTATACAGATCGCGGTGTAGATATTTCCATGTTTATACAGATCGCGGTGTAGATATTTCCATGTTTATACAGAACGCGGTGTAGATATTTCCATGTTTATACAGATAGCGGTGTAGATATTTCCATGTTTTTACAGATATCAGTGTAGATTTTCCATGTTTACACAGATTGCGGTGTAGATATTTCCATCTTTCTACTGATGGCATTGTAGATATTTCCATGTTTATACAGATGGCGGTGTAGATATTTCCATGTTTATATAGATGGTGGTGTAGATATTACCATGTTTATGCAGATAGCGGTGTAGATACTTCCATGTTTATAGAGATCGTGTTGAAGATATTTCCATGTTTATGCAGATCGCGGTGTAGATATTTCCATGTTTATACAGATCGCGATGCAGATATTTCCATGTTTATGCAGATCGCGGTGTAGATATTTCCATGTTTATACAGATCGCGGTGTAGATATTTCCATGTTTACAAAGATAGCGGTGGAGATATTTCCCTGTTTATACAAATACCGATGTAGATATTTCTATGTTTATGCAGATAGCGGTGTAGTTATTTCCATGTTTATAGAGATAGCGGTGTAGATATTTCCATGTTTATACAGATAGCGGTGTAGATATTTCCATGTTTATAGACATTGCGGTGTAGATATTTCCATGTTTATATAGATGGCGTTGTAGATATTTCCATGTTTATACCGATAGCGGTGTTGATATTTCCACGTTTATACAGATAGCGATGTAGATATTTCCATGTTTATACAGCTCGCGGTGCAGATATTTATATCTTTATACAGATGGCATTGTAGATATTTCCTTATTCACACATATGGCGGTGTAGATGTTTCCATGTTTATACAGATGGCGGAGTAGTTAGTTCCATGTTTATGGAGATGGCAGTGTAGATATTTTCATGTTGATAGAGATGGCGGTGTAGATATTTCCATGTTTATACAGATGGCGATGCAGATATTTCCACGTTTATGCAGATCGCGGTGTAGATATTTCCATGTTTATACAGATCACGGTGTAGATATTTCCATGTTTAAACAGATACCGGTGGAGATATTTCCCTGTTTATACAAATACCGATGTTGATATTTCCATGTTTATGCAGATAGCGGTGTAGATATTTCCATGTTTATAGAGATAGCGGTGTAGATATTTCCATCTTTATAGAGATAGCGGTGTAGATATTTCCATGTTTATACAGATCGCGGTGTAGGTATTTCCATGTTAATAGACATAGCGGTGAATATATTTCCATGTTTATATAGATGGCGTTGTAGACATTTCCATGTTTCTACCGATAGCGGTGTTGGTATTTCCACGTTTATACAGATAGCGATGTAGATATTTCCATGTTTATACAGCTCGCGGTTCGGATATTTATATCTTTATACAGATGGCATTGTAGATATTTCCTTATTCACAGATATGGCGGTGTAGATGTTTCCATGTTTATACAGATGGCGGAGTAGTTAGTTCCATGTTTATGGAGATGGCAGTGTAGATATTTTCATGTTTATAGAGATGGCGGTGTAGATATTTCCATGTTTATAGAGATAGCAGTGTATATATTTACATGTTTATACAGATGGCTGTGTAGATATTTCCATGTGTATACAGATGGTATTGTAGATATTTCCATGTTTATACAGATGACTGTATAGGTATTTCCATGTTTTTACAGATGGCAGTGCAGATATTTCCATGTTTATAGAGATAGCAGTGCAGATATTTCCATGTTTGTACAGATGGCGGTGATGATATTTCCATCTATACACAGATGGCCGTGTAGATATTTCCATGTTTATACAGACGGCGGTGTAGATATTTCCATGGACATGCAGATGTCGGTGTAGATATTTCCATGTTTATACAGATAACGGTTTAGATATTTCCATGTTTACACAGATGGCCGTGTAGATATTTCCATGTTTATACAGACGGCGGTGTAGATATTTCCATGGACATGCAGATGGCGGTGTAGATATTTCCATGTTTACACAGATGGTGGTGTAGATATTCCCATGTTTACACAGATGGTGGTGTAGATATTTCCATGTTTATACAGATCGCGGTGTAGATATTTCCATGTTTATATAGATCGTGGTGTAGATATTTCCATGTTTATACAGATCGCGGTGTAGATATTTCCATGTTTATACAGATAGCGGTGTAGATATTTCCATGTTTTTACAGATATCAGTGTAGATTTTCCATGTTTACACAGATTGCGGTGTAGATATTTCCATCTTTCTACAGATGGCATTGTAGATATTTCCATGTTTATACAGATGGCGGTGTAGATATTTCCATGTTTATATAGATGGTGGTGTAGATATTAAAATGTTTATACAGATAGCGGTGTAGATACTTCCATGTTTATACAGATCGTGGTGAAGATATTTCCATGTTTATGCAGATCGTGGTGTAGATATTTCCATGTTTATACAGATCGCGATGCAGATATTTCCATGTTTATGCAGATCGTGGTGTAGCTATTTCCATGTTTATACAGATCGCGGTGAAGATATTTCCATGTTTACACAGATAGCGGTGGAGATATTTCCCTGTTTATACAAATACCGATGTAGATATTTCCATGTTTATGCAGATAGCGGTGTAGATATTTCCATGTTTATAGAGATAGCGGTGTAGATTTTCCATCTTTATACAGATAGCGGTGTAGATATTTCCATGTTTATACAGATCGCGGTGTAGATATTTCCATGTTTATACAGATAGCGGTGTAGATATTTCTATATTTATACAGATAGCGGTGTAGATATTTCCATGTTTATAGAGATAGCGGTGTAGGTATTTCCATGTTTATAGACATAGCGGTGTAGATATTTCCATGTTTATATAGATGGCGTTGCAGATATTTCCATGTTTATACCGATAGCGGTGTTGGTATTTCCACGTTTATACAGATAGCGATGTAGATATTTCCATGTTTATACAGCTCGCGGTGCAGATATTTATATCTTTATACAGATGGCATTGTAGATATTTCCTTATTCACACATATGGCGGTGTAGATGTTTCCAGGTTTATACAGATGGCGGAGTAGTTAGTTCCATCTTTATGGAGATGGCAGTGTAGATATTTTCATGTTTAGAGAGATGGCGGTGTAGATATTTCCATGTTTATAGAGATAGCAGTGTAGATATTTACATGTTTATACAGATGGCTGTGTAGATATTTCCATGTGTATACAGATGGCATTGTAGATATTTCCATGTTTATACAGATGACTGTATAGGCATTTCCATGTTTTTACAGATGGCAGTGCAGATATTTCCATGTTTGTACAGATGGCGGTGATGATATTTCCATCTATACACAGATGGCCGTGTAGATATTTCAATGTTTATACAGACGGCGGTGTAGATATTTCCATGGACATGCAGATGGCGGTGTAGATATTTCCATGTTTATACAGATCGCGGTGTAGATATTTCCATGTTTATACAGATCGCGGTGTAGATATTTCCATGTTTATACAGATCGCGGTGTAGATATTTCCATGTTTATACAGATCGCGGTGTAGATATTTCCATGTTTATACAGATAGCGGTGCAGATATTTCCATGTTTTTACAGATATCAGTGTAGATTTTCCATGTTTACACAGATTGCGGTGTAGATATTTCCATCTTTCTATAGATGGCATTGTAGATATTTCCATGTTTATACAGATGGCGGTGTAGATATTTCCATGTTTATATAGATGGTGGTGTAGATATTACCATGTTTATACAGATAGCGTTGTAGATACTTCCATGTTTATACAGATCGTGGTGAAGATATTTCCATGTTTATGCAGATCGCGGTGTAGATATTTCCATGTTTATACAGATCGCGATGCAGATATTTCCATGTTTATGCAGATCTCGGTGTAGATATTTCCATGTTTATACAGATCGCGGTGTAGATATTTCCATGTTTACACAGATAGCGGTGGAGATATTTCCCTGTTTATACAAATACCGATGTAGATATTTCCATGTTTATGCAGATAGCGGTGTAGATATTTCCATGTTTATAGAGATAGTGGTGTAGATATTTCCATCTTTATAGAGATAGCGGTGTAGATATTTCCATGTTTATACAGATCGCGGTGTAGATATTCCCATGTTTATACAGATAGCGGTGTAGATATTTCCATGTTTACACAGATGGTGGTGTAGATATTTCCATGTTTATACAGATCGCGGTGTAGATATTTCCATGTTTATACAGATCGCGGTGTAGATATTTCCATGTTTATACAGATCGAGGTGTAGATATTTCCATGTTTATACAGATAGCGGTGAAGATATTTCCATGTTTTTACAGATATCAGTGTAGATTTTCCATGTTTACACAGATTGCGGTGTAGATATTTCCATCTTTCTACAGATGGCATTGTAGATATTTCCATGTTTATACAGATGGCGGTGTAGATATTTCCATGTTTATATAGATGGTGGTGTAGATATTACCATGGTTATACAGATAGCGGTGTAGATACTTCCATGTTTATACAGATCGTGGTGAAGATATTTCCATGTTTATGCAGATCGCGGTGTAGATATTTCCATGTTTATACAGATCGCGATGCAGATATTTCCATGTTTATGCAGATCGCGGTGTAGATATTTCCATGTTTATTCAGATCACGGTGTAGATATTTCCATGTTTACACAGATAGCGGTGGAGATATTTCCCTGTTTATACAAATACCGATGTAGATATTTCCATGTTTATGCAGATAGCGGTGTAGATATTTCCATGTTTATAGGGATAGCGGTGTAGATATTTCCATCTTTATACAGATAGCGGTGTAGATATTTCCATGTTTATACAGATCGCGGTGTAGATATTTCCATGTTTATACAGATCTCGGTGTAGATATTTCCATGTTTATACAGATAGCGGTGTAGATGTTTCCATGTTTATAGAGATAGCGGTGTAGCTATTTCAATGTTTATACACATAGCGGTGTAGATATTTCCATGTTTATATAGATGGCGTTGTAGATATTTCCACGTTAATACCGATAGCGGTGTTGGTATTTCAACGTTTATACAGATAGCGATGGTGTTATTTCCATGTTTATACAGCTCGCGGTGGAGATATTTATATCTTTATACAGATGGCATTGTAGATATTTCCTTATTCACACATACGGCGGTGTAGATGTTTCCATGTTTATACAGATGGCGGAGTAGTTAGTTCCATGTTTATGGAGATGGCAGTGTAGATATTTTCATGTTTATATAGATAACGGTGTAGATATTTCCATGTTTACACAGATGGTGGTGTAGACATTTCCATGTTTATACAGATCGCGGTGTAGATATTTCCATGTTTATACAGCTCGCGGTGTAGATATTTCCATGTTTATACAGATCGCGGTGAAGATATTTCCATGTTTATACAGATCGCGGTGTAGATATTCCCATGTTTATACAGATAGCGGTGTAGATATTTCCATGTTTATACAGATAGCGGTGTAGATATTTCCATGTTTATAGAGATAGCGGTGTAGGTATTTCCATGTTTATAGACATAGCGGTGTAGATATTTCCATGTTTATATAGATGGCGTTGTAGATATTTCCAGGTTTATACCGATAGCGGTGTTGGTATTTCCACGTTTATACAGATAGCGATGTAGATATTTCCATGTTTATACAGCTCGCGGTGCAGATATTTATATCTTTATACAGATGGCATTGTAGATATTTCCTTATTCACACATACGGCGGTGTAGATGTTTCCATGTTTTTGCAGATGGCGGAGTAGTTAGTTCCATGTTTATGGAGATGGCAGTGTAGATATTTTCATGTTTACAGAGATGGCGGTGTAGATATTTCCATGTTTATAGAGATAGCAGTGTAGATATTTACATGTTTATACAGATGGCTGTGTAGATATTTCCATGTGTATACAGATGGCATTGTAGATATTTCCATGTTTATACAGATGACTGTAGAGGTATTTCCATGTTTTTACAGATGGCAGTGCAGATATTTCCATGTTTATAGAGATAGCGGTGCAGATATTTCCATGTTTGTACAGATGGCGGTGATGATATTTCCATCTATACACAGATGGCCGTGTAGATATTTCCATGTTTATACAGACGGCGGCGTAGATATTTCCATGGGCATGCAGATGGCGGTGTAGATATTTCCATGTTTATACAGATAACGGTGTAGATATTTCCATGTTTACACAGATGGTGGTGTAGACATTTCCATGTTTATACAGATCGCGGTGTAGATATTTCCATGTTTATACAGCTCGCGGTGTAGATATTTCCATGTTTATACAGATAGCGGTGAAGATATTTCCATGTTTTTACAGATATCAGTGTAGATTTTCCATGTTTACACAGATTGCGGTGTAGATATTTCCATCTTTCTACAGATGGCATTGTAGATATTTCCATGTTTATACAGATGGCGGTGTAGATATTTACTTGTTTATATAGATGGTGGTGTAGATATTACCATGTTTATACAGATAGCGGTGTAGATACTTCCATGTTTATACAGATCGTGGTGAAGATATTTCCATGTTTATGCAGATCGCGGTGTAGATATTTCCATGTTTATACAGATCGCGATGCAGATATTTCCATGTTTATGCAGATCGCGGTGCAGATATTTCCATGTTTATTCAGATCACGGTGTAGATATTTCCATGTTTACACAGATAGCGGTGGAGATATTTCCCTGTTTATACAAATACCGATGTAGATATTTCCATGTTTATGCAGATAGCGGTGTAGATATTTCCATGTTTATAGAGATATCGGTGTAGATATTTCCATCTTTATACAGATAGCGGTGTAGATATTTCCATGTTTATACAGATCGCGGTGTAGATATTTCCATGTTTATACAGATCGCCGTGTAGATATTTCCATGTTTATACAGATAGCGGTGTAGATGTTTCCATGTTTATAGAGATAGCGGTGTAGCTATTTCCATGTTTATACACATAGCGGTGTAGATATTTCCATGTTTATATAGATGGCGTTGTAGATATTTCCATGTTTATACCGATAGCGGTGTTGGTATTTCCACGTTTATACAGATAGCGATGTAGATATTTCCATGTTTATACAGCTCGCGGTGCAGATATTTATATCTTTATACAGATGGCATTGTAGATATTTCCTTATTCACACATATGGTGGTGTAGATGTTTCCATGTTTATACAGATGGCGTAGTAGTTAGTTCCATGTTTATGGAGATGGCAGTGTAGATATTTTCATGTTTATAGAGATGGCGGTGTAGATATTTCCATGTTTTTAGAGATAGCAGTGTAGATATTTACATGTTTATACAGAAGGCTGTGTAGATATTTCCATGTGTATACAGATGGCATTGTAGATATTTCCATGTTTATACAGATGACTGTATAGGTATTTCCATGTTTTTACAGATGGCAGTGCAGATATTTCCATGTTTATGGAGATAGCGGTGCAGATATTTCCATGTTTGTACAGATGGCGGTGATGATATTTCCA
This sequence comes from Pan troglodytes, assembly GCF_028858775.2. Classification (NCBI taxonomy): domain Eukaryota; kingdom Metazoa; phylum Chordata; class Mammalia; order Primates; family Hominidae; genus Pan; species Pan troglodytes. Next base: position 976,966 of record NC_072418.2, on the reverse strand, counting down.
TCTATACACAGATGGCCGTGTAGATATTTCCATGTTTATACAGACGGCGGCGTAGATATTTCCATGGACATGCAGATGGCGGTGTAGATATTTCCATGTTTATACAGATAACGGTGTAGATATTTCCATGTTTACACAGATGGTGGTGTAGACAATTCCATGTTTATACAGATCGCGGTGTAGATATTTCCATGTTTATACAGCTCGCGGTGTAGATATTTCCATGTTTATACAGATCGCGGTGTAGATATTTCCATGTTTATACAGATCGCGGTGTAGATATTCCCATGTTTATACAGATAGCGGTGTAGATATTTCCATGTTTATACAGATAGCGGTGTAGATATTTCCATGTTTATAGAGATAGCGGTGTAGGTATTTCCATGTTTATAGACATAGCGGTGTAGATATTTCCATGTTTATATAGATGGCGTTGTAGATATTTCCATGTTTATACCGATAGCGGTGTTGGTGTTTCCACGTTTATACAGATAGCGATGTAGATATTTCCATGTTTATACAGCTCGCGGTGCAGATATTTATATCTTTATACAGATGGCATTGTAGATATTTCCTTATTCACACATACGGCGGTGTAGATGTTTCCATGTTTATACAGATGGCGGAGTAGTTAGTTCCATGTTTATGGAGATGGCAGTGTAGATATTTTCATGTTTATAGAGATGGCGGTGTAGATAATTCCATGTTTATAGAGATACCAGTGTAGCTATTTACATGTTTATACAGATGGCTGTGTAGATATTTCCATGTGTATACAGATGGCATTGTAGATATTTCCATGTTTATACAGATGACTGTAGAGGTATTTCCATGTTTTTACAGATGGCAGTGCAGATATTTCCATGTTTATAGAGATAGCGGTGCAGATATTTCCATGTTTGTACAGATGGCAGTGATGATATTTCCATCTATACACAGATGGCCGTGTAGATATTTCCATGTTTATACAGACGGCGGCGTAGATATTTCCATGGACATGCAGATGGCGGTGTAGATATTTCCATGTTTATACAGATAACGGTGTAGATATTTCCATGTTTACACAGATAGCGGTGGAGATATTTCCCTGTTTATACAAATACCGATGTAGATATTTCCATGTTTATGCAGATAGCGGTGTAGATATTTCCATGTTTATAGAGATAGCGGTGTAGATATGTCCATCTTTATACAGATAGCGGTGTAGATATTTCCATGTTTATACAGATAACGGTGTAGATACTTCCATGTTTACACAGATGGTGGTGTAGATATTTCCATGTTTATACAGATCGCGGTGTAGATATTTCCATGTTTATACAGATCGCGGTGTAGATATTTCCATGTTTATACAGATCGCGGTGTAGATATTTCCATGTTTATACAGATAGCGGTGAAGATATTTCCATGTTTTTACAGATATCAGTGTAGATTTTCCATGTTTACACAGATTGCGGTGTAGATATTTCCATCTTTCTACAGATGGCATTGTAGATATTTCCATGTTTATACAGATGGCGGTGTAGATATTTCCATGTTTATATAGATGGTGGTGTAGATATTACCATGTTTATACAGATAGCGGTGTAGATACTTCCATGTTTATACAGATCGTGGTGAAGATATTTCCATGTTTATGCAGATCGCGGTGTAGATATTTCCATGTTTATACAGATCGCGATGCAGATATTTCCATGTTTATGCAGATCGCGGTGTAGATATTTCCATGTTTATTCAGATCACGGTGTAGATATTTCCATGTTTACACAGATAGCGGTGGAGATATTTCCCTGTTTATACAAATACCGATGTAGATATTTCCATGTTTATGCAGATAGCGGTGTAGATATTTCCATGTTTATAGGGATAGCGGTGTAGATATTTCCATCTTTATACAGATAGCGGTGTAGATATTTCCATGTTTATACAGATCGCGGTATAGATATTTCCATGTTTATAGAGATCTCGGTGTAGATATTTCCATGTTTATACAGATAGTGGTGTAGATGTTTCCATGTTTATAGAGATAGCGGTGTAGCTATTTCCATGTTTATACACATAGCGGTGTAGATATTTCCATGTTTATATAGATGGCGTTGTAGATATTTCCATGTTTATACCGATAGCGGTGTTGGTATTTCCACGTTTATACAGATAGCGATGTAGTTCTTTCCATGTTTATACAGCTCGCGGTGGAGATATTTATATCTTTATACAGATGGCATTGTAGATATTTCCTTATTCACACATACGGCGGTGTAGATGTTTCCATGTTTATACAGATGGCGGAGTAGTTAGTTCCATGTTTATGGAGATGGCAGTGTAGATATTTTCATGTTTATAGAGATGGCGGTGTAGATATTTCCATGTTTATAGAGATAGCAGTGTAGATATTTACATGTTTATACAGATGGCTGTGTAGATATTTCCATGTGTATACAGATGGCATTGTAGATATTTCCATGTTTATACAGATGACTGTATAGGTATTTCCATGTTTTTACAGATAGCAGTGCAGATATTTCCATGTTTATAGAGATAACGGTGCAGATATTTCCATGTTTGTACAGATGGCGGTGATGATATTTCCATCTATACACAGATGGCCGTGTAGATATTTCCATGTTTATACAGACGGCGGCGTAGATATTTCCATGGACATGCAGATGGCGGTGTAGATATTTCCATGTTTATACAGATAACGGTGTAGATATTTCCATGTTTACACAGATGGTGGTGTAGACATTTCCATGTTTATACAGATCGCGGTGTAGATATTTCCATGTTTATACAGCTCGCGGTGTAGATATTTCCATGTTTATACAGATCGCGGTGTAGATATTTCCATGTTTATACAGATAGCGGTGTAGATATTTCCATGTTTTTACAGATATCAGTGTAGATTTTCCATGTTTACACAGATTGCGGTGTAGATATTTCCATCTTTCTACAGATGGCATTGTAGATATTTCCATGTTTATACAGATGGCGGTGAAGATATTTCCAAGTTTATATAGATGGTGGTGTAGATATTACCATGTTTATACAGATAGCGGTGTAGATACTTCCATGTTTATACAGATCGAGGTGAAGATATTTCCATGTTTATGCACATCGCGGTGTAGATATTTCCATGTTTATACAGATCGCGATGCAGATATTTCCACGTTTATGCAGGTCACGGTGTAGATATTTCCATGTTTATACAGATCACGGTGTAGATATTTCCATGTTTACACAGATAGCGGTGGAGACATTTCCCTGTTTATACAAATACCGATGTAGATATTTCCATGTTTATGCAGATAGCGGTGTAGATATTTCCATGTTTATAGAGATAGCGGTGTAGGTATTTCCATCTTTATAGAGATAGCGGTGTAGATATTTCCATGTTTATACAGATCGCAGTGTAGGTATTTCCATGTTAATAGACATAGCGGTGAATATATTTCCATGTTTATATAGATGGCGTTGTAGATATTTCCATGTTTATACCGATAGCGGTGTTGGTATTTCCACGTTTATACAGACAGCGATGTAGATATTTCCATGTTTATACAGCTCGCGGTTCGGATATTTATATCTTTATACAGATGGCATTGTAGATATTTCCTTATTCACAGATATGGCGGTGTAGATGTTTCCATGTTTATACAGATGGCGGAGTAGTTAGCTCCATGTTTATGGAGATGGCAGTGTAGATATTTTCATGTTTATAGAGATGGCGGTGTAGATATTTCCATGTTTATAGAGATAGCAGTGTATATATTTACATGTTTATACAGATGGCTGTGTAGATATTTCCATGTGTATACAGATGGTATTGTAGATATTTCCATGTTTATACAGATGACTGTATAGGTATTTCCATGTTTTTACAGATGGCAGTGCAGATATTTCCATGTTTATAGAGATAGCAGTGCAGATATTTCCATGTTTGTACAGATGGCGGTGATGATATTTCCATCTATACACAGGTGGCCGTGTAGATATTTCCATGTTTATACAGACGACGGTGTAGATATTTCCATGGACATGCAGATGGCGGTGTAGATATTTCCATGTTTATACAGATAACGGTGTAGATATTTCCATGTTTACACAGATGGCCGTGTAGATATTTCCATGTTTATACAGACGGCGGTGTAGATTTTCCATGGACATGCAGATGGCGGTGTAGATATTTCCATGTTTATACAGATAACTGTGTAGATATTTCCATGTTTACACAGATGGTGGTGTAGATATTTCCATGTTTATACAGATCGCGGTGTAGATATTTCCATGTTTATACAGATTGCGGTGTAGATATTTCCATGTTTATACAGATAGCGGTGTAGATATTTCCATGTTTTTACAGATATCAGTGTAGATTTTCCATGTTCACACAGATTGCGGTGTAGATATTTCCATCTTTCTACAGATGGCATTGTAGATATTTCCATGTTTATACAGATGGCGGTGTAGATATTTCCATGTTTATATAGATGCTGGTGTAGTTATTAAAATGTTTATACAGATAGCGGTGTAGATACTTCCATGTTTATACAGATCGTGGTGAAGATATTTCCATGTTTATGCAGATCGCGGTGTAGATATTTCCATGTTTATACAGATCGCGATGCAGATATTTCCATGTTTGTGCAGATCGTGGTGTAGATATTTCCATGTTTATACAGATCGCGGTGAAGATATTTCCATGTTTACACAAATAGCGGTGGAGATATTTCCCTGTTTATACAAATACCGTTGTAGATATTTCCATGTTTATGCAGATAGCGGTGTAGATATTTCCATGTTTATAGAGATAGCGGTGTAGATTTTCCATCTTTATACAGATAGCGGTGTAGATATTTCCATGTTTATACAGATCGCGGTGTAGATATTTCCATGTTTATACAGATAGCGGTGTAGATATTTCCATATTTATACAGATAGCGGTGTAGGTATTTCCATGTTTATAGAGATAGCGGTGTAGGTATTTCCATGTTTATAGACATAGCGGTGTAGATATTTCCATGTTTATATAGATGGCGTTGCCGATATTTCCATGTTTATACCGATAGCGGTGTTGGTATTTCCACGTTTATACAGATAGCGATGTAGATATTTCCATGTTTATACAGCTCGCGGTGCAGATATTTATATCTTTATACAGATGGCATTGTAGATATTTCCTTATTCACACATATGGCGGTGTAGATGTTTCCATGTTTGTACAGATGGCGGAGTAGTTAGTTCCATGTTTATGGAGATGGCAGTGTAGATATTTTCATGTTGATAGAGATGGCGGTGTAGATATTTCCATGTTTATAGAGATAGCAGTGTAGATATTTACATGTTTATACAGATGGCTGTGTAGATATTTCCATGTGTATACAGATGGCATTGTAGATATTTCCATGTTTATACAGATGACTGTATAGGTATTTCCATGTTTTTACAGATGGCAGTGCAGATATTTCCATGTTTATAGAGATAGCGGTGCAGATATTTCCATGTTTGTACAGATGGCGGTGATGATATTTCCATCTATACACAGATGGCCGTGTAGATATTTCCATGTTTATACAGACGGCGGTGTAGATATTTCCATGGACATGCAGATGGCGGTGTAGATATTTCCATGTTTATACAGATAACGGTGTAGATATTTCCATGTTTACACAGATGGTGGTGTAGATATTTCCATGTTTATACAGATCGCGGTGTAGATATTTCCATGTTTATACAGATCGCGGTGTAGATATTTCCATGTTTATACAGATCGCGGTGTAGATATTTCCATGTTTATACAGATAGCGGTGTAGATATTTCCATGTTTTTACAGATATCAGTGTAGATTTTCCATGTTTGCACAGATTGCGGTGTAGATATTTCCATCTTTCTACAGATGGAATTGTGGATATTTCCATGTTTATACAGATGGCGGTGTAGATATTTCCATGTTTATATAGATGGTGGTGTAGATATTACCATGTTTATACAGATAGCGGTGTAGATACTTCCATGTTTATACAGATCGTGGTGAAGAAATTTCCATGTTTATGCAGATCGTGGTGTAGATATTTCCATGTTTATACAGATCGCGATGCAGATATTTCCATGTTTATGCTGATCGCGGTGTAGATATTTCCATGTTTATACAGATCGCGGTGTAGATATTTCCATGTTTACACAGATAGCGGTGGAGATATTTCCCTGTTTATACAAATACCGATGTAGATATTTCCATGTTTATGCAGATAGCGGTGTAGATATTTCCATGTTTATACAGATAGCGGTGTAGATATTTCCATCTTTATACAGATAGCGGTGTAGATATTTCCATGTTTATACAGATCGCGGGGTAGATATTTCCATGTGTATACAGATAGCAGTGTAGATATTTCCATGTTTATAAAGATAGCGGTGTAGATATTTCCATGTTTATAGAGATAGCGGTGTAGGTATTTCCATGTTTATAGACATAGCGGTGTAGATATTTCCATGTTTATATAGATGGCGTTGTAGACATTTCCATGTTTATACCGATAGCGGTGTTGGTATTTCCACGTTTATACAGATAGCGATGTAGATATTTCCATGTTTATACAGCTCGCGGTGCAGATATTTATATCTTTATACAGATGGCATTGTAGATATTTCCTTATTCACACATATGGCGGTGTTAGTGTTTCCATGTTTATACAGATGGCGGAGTAGTTAGTTCCATGTTTATGGAGATGGCAGTGTAGATATTTTCATGTTTATAGAGATGGCAGTGTAGATATTTCCATGTTTATAGAGATAGCTGTTTAGATATTTACATGTTTATACGGATGGCTGTGTAGATATTTCCATGTGTATACAGATGGCATTGTAGATATTTCCATGTTTATACAGATGACTGTATAGGTATTTCCATGTTTTTACAGATGGCAGTGCAGATATTTCCATGTTTATAGAGATAGCGGTGCAGATATTTCCATGTTTGTACAGATGGCGGTGATGATATTTACATCTATACACAGATGGCCGTGTAGATATTTCCATGTTTATACAGACGGCGGTGTAGATATTTCCATGGACATGCAGATGGCGGTGTAGATATTTCCATGTTTATACAGATAACGGTGTAGATATTTCCATGTTTACACAGATGGTGGTGTAGATATTTCCATGTTTATACAGATCGCGGTGTAGATATTTCCATGTTTATACAGAACGCGGTGTAGATATTTCCATGTTTATACAGATCGCGGTGTAGATATTTCCATGTTTTTACAGATATCAGTGTAGATTTTCCATGTTTACACAGATTGCGGTGTAGATATTTCCATCTTTCTACAGATGGCATTGTAGATATTTCCATGTTTATACAGATGGCGGTGTAGATATTTCCATGTTTATATAGATGGTGGTGTAGATATTACCATGTTTATACAGATAGCGGTGTAGATACTTCCATGTTTATACAGATCGCGGTGAAGATATTTCCATGTTTATGCAGATCGCGGTGTAGATATTTCCATGTTTATACAAATAGAGATGCAGATATTTCCATGTTTATGCAGATCGCGGTGTAGATATTTCCATGTTTATACAGATCGCGATGCAGATATTTCCATGTTTATGCAGATCGCGGAGTAGATATTTCCATGTTTATACAGATCGCGGTGTAGATATTTCCATGTTTACACAGATTGCGGTGTAGATATTTCCATCTTTCTACAGATGGCATTGTAGATATTTCCATGTTTATACAGATGGCGGTGTAGATATTTCCATGTTTATATAGATGGTGGTGTAGATATTACCATGTTTATACAGATAGCGGTGTAGATACTTCCATGTTTATACAGATCGCGGTTAAGATATTTCCATGTTTATGCAGATCGCGGTGTAGATATTTCCATGTTTATGCAAATAGAGATGCAGATATTTCCATGTTTATGCAGATCGCGGTGTAGATATTTCCATGTTTATACAGATCGCGGTGTAGATATTTCCATGTTTACACAGTTAGTGGTGGAGATATTTCCCTGTTTATACAAATACCGATGTAGATATTTCCATGTTTATGCAGATAGCGGTGTAGATATTTCCATGTTTATAGAGATAGCGGTGTAGATATTTCCATGTTTATAGAGATAGCGGTGTAGATATTTCCATGTTTATACAGATCGCGGTGTAGATATTTCCATGTGTATACAGATAGCGGTGTAGATATTTCCATGTTTATACAGATAGCGGTGTAGATATTTCCATGTTTATACAGATAGCGGTGTAGGTATTTCCATGTTTATAGACATAGCGGTGTAGATATTTCCATGTTTATATAGATGGCGTTGTAGATATTTCCATGTTTATACCGATAGCGGTGTTGGTATTTCCACGTTTATACAGATAGCGATGTAGATATTTCCATGTTTATACAGCTCGTGGTGCAGATATTTATATCTTTATACAGATGGCATTGTAGATATTTCCTTATTCACAAATATGGCGGTGTAGATGTTTCCATGTTTATACAGATGGCGGAGTAGTTAGTTCCATCTTTATGGAGATGGCAGTGTAGATATTTTCATATTTATAGAGATAGCGGTGTAGATATTTCCATGTTTATAGAGATTGCAGTGTAGCTATTTACATGTTTATACAGATGGCTGTGTAGATATATCCATGTGAATACAGATGGCATTGTAGACATTTCCATGTTTATACAGATGACTGTATAGGTATTTCCATGTTTTTACAGATGGCAGTGCAGATATTTCCATGTTTATAGAGATAGCGGTGCAGATATTTCCATGTTTGTACAGATGGCGGTGATGATATTTCCATCTATACACAGATGGCCGTGTAGATATTTCCATGTTTATACAGACGGCGGTGTAGACATTTCCAGGGACATGCAGATGGCGGTGTAGATATTTCCATGTTTATACAGATGGCGGCGCAGATAATACTATGGATATGTAGATGGCGGTGTAGATATATCCATGTATATACAGACAGCGCTGTCCTTATTTCCATGTTTATATAGGGAGCGGTGTAGATATTTCCAAGTATGTACACATGGCTGTGTAGATATTTCCATGTTTATACAGAAGGCGGTGTAGATATTTCCATGTTTATACAGATAACTTTGTAAGTATTTCCAAGTTTATACAGATGGCGGTGTAGATATTTCGATGTTTATAGAGATAGCAGTGGAGATATTTCCATGTTTATACAAATAGTGGTGTGGTTATTTCCATGTTTATATAGATATCGGTGTAGATATTTCCATGTATATTCACATCGCTGTGTAGATATTTCCATGTTTATACAGATGGTGGCGTAGATATTTCCATGTTTATACGGATAACTTTGTAAGTATTTCCATGTTTATACAGATGGCGGTGTAGATATTTCGATGTTTATAGAGATAGCAGTGGAGATATTTCCATGTTTATACAGATAGCGGTGTAGATATTTACATGTTTATACTGATTGCGCTGTAGATATTTCCATGTTTATACAATTTGCGGTGTAGATATTTCCATGTTCATAGAGATAGCGGTGTTGTTTTTCCCATATTTATAGAGATAGCTGTGTGGATATTTCCATGTTTATACAGATAGGGGTGTAGATATTTCCATGTTTATAGAGATGGCGATGTAGATATTTCCATGTTTATACAGATCACGGTGTAGATATTTCCATGTTTATACAGATCGCGGTGTAGATATTTCCATGTTTATACAGATCATGGTGTAGATATTTCCATGTTTATACAGATCGCGGTGCTGATATTACCATGTTTATAGGGATAGCGGTGCAGATATTTCCACATTTATACATATAGCTGTGCAGTTATTGGCATGTTTATACAGATAGTTGTGTAGATATCTCCACGTATAAACAGATGTCTGTGTATATATTTCCATGTTTAAACAGATGGCGGTGTAGATATTTCCTTGTTTATACAAATTGCGGTGTAGTTATTTCCATGTTTATACAGATAGCGGTGTAGATATTTCCATGTATATACAGATGGCTGTGTAGATATTTCCATGTTTATACAGATCGCGGTGTAGATATTTCCATGTTTATACAGATCGCGGTGTAGATATTCCCATGTTTATACAGATAGCGGTGGAGATATTTCCCTGTTTATACAAATACCGATGTAGATATTTCCATGTTTATGCAGATAGCGGTGTAGATATTTCCATGTTTATAGAGATAGCGGTGTAGATATTTCCATGTTTATAGAGATAGCGGTGTAGATATTTCCATCTTTCTACAGATAGCGGTGTAGATATTTCCATGTTTATACAGATCGCGGTGTAGATATTTCCATGTTTATACAGATAGCGGTGTAGATATTTCCATGTTTATAGAGATAGCGGTGTAGCTATTTCCATGTTTATACACATAGCGGTGTAGATATGTCCATGTTTATATAGATGGCGTTGTAGATATTTCCATGTTTATACCGATAGCGTTGTTGGTATTTCCACGTTTATACAGATAGCGGTGTAGATATTTCCATGTTTATACAGCTCGCGGTGCAGATATTTATATCTTTATACAGATGGCATTGTAGATATTTCCTTATTCACACATACGGCGGTGTAGATGTTTCCATGTTTATACAGATGGCGGAGTAGTTAGTTCCATGTTTATGGAGATGGCAGTGTAGACATTTTCATGTTTATAGAGATGGCGGTGTAGATATTTCCATGTTTATAGAGATGGCAGTGTAGATATTTACATGTTTATACAGATGGCTGTGTAGATATTTCCATGTTTATACAGATGACTGTATAGGTATTTCCATGTTTTTACAGATGGCAGTGCAGATATTTCCATGTTTATAGAGATAGCGGTGCAGATATTTCCATGTTTGTACAGATGGCGGTGATGATATTTCCATCTATACACAGATGGCCGTGTAGATATTTCCATGTTTATACAGACGGCGGCGTAGATATTTCCATGGACACGCAGATGGCGGTGTAGATATTTCCATGTTTATACAGATAACGGTGTAGATATTTCCATGTTTACACAGATGGTGGTGTAGACATTTCCATGTTTATACAGATCGCGGTGTAGATATTTCCATGTTTATACAGATCGCGGTGTACATATTTCCATGTTTATACAGATCGCGGTGTAGATATTTCCATGTTTATACAGATAGCGGTGTAGATATTTCCATGTTTTTACAGATATCAGTGTAGATTTTCCATGTTTACACAGATTGCGGTGTAGATATTTCCATCTTTCTACAGATGGCATTGTAGATATTTCCATGTTTATACAGATGGCGGTGTAGATATTTCCATGTTTATATAGATGGTGGTGTCGCTATTTATATGTTTATACAGATAGCAGTGTAGCTATTTCCATGTTCATAGAGATAGCTGTGTAGATATTTCCATGTTTATACAGATAGCGGTGTAGATATTTCCATGTTTATACAGATGGCAGTGTAGATATTTCCATATTTATGCAGATAGTGGTGTAGACGTTTCCATGTTTATACAGATGACTGTGTAGGTATTTCCATGTTTATACAGATGGCGGTGTAGATATTTCGATGTTTATAGAGATAGCCATGTAGTTATTTCCATGTTTATAAAGATAGCGGTGTTGGCATTTCCATGTTTATAGAGCCAACGTTGTAGGTATTTCAAAATTTATAGAGATAGCAGAGTAGATATTTCCAAGTTTATACAGATAGCGGTGTAGATATTTCCATGTATATGCAGATAGCGGTGTAGACATTTCCACGTTTATAGAGATCGTGGTGTAGATATTTCCATATTTGTACAGATAACGGTGTATATATTTCCAATTTTATACACATAACGTGGTAGATATTTCCATGTTTACAGAGATAGCGGTGTAGATATTTTGATATTTGCACAGATTGCGATGTAAATTTTTTCATCTTTCACAGAGAGCGGTGTACATATTTCCATGTTGACACAGAGAGCTGTGTAGATATTTCCATGTTTACACAGATATTGTAGATATTCCCATGTTTATACAGATAGCGGTGTAGTTATTTCCATGTATATAAAGATAGCGGTGTAGATATTTCCATGCTTATACAGATAGCGGTGTACGTATTTCCATGTGTTTAGAGATGGCAGTGTAGATATTTCCAGGTTTATACAAATGGCAGTGTAGATATTTCCATGTTTATACAGATAGTGGTGAAGACATTTCCATGTTTATACAGGTAGAGATGTGGATATTTCCATGTTTATGAAAATCTCGTTGCAGATATTTCCATCTTTCTACAGATGACAGTGTTGATGTTTCTATGTTTATAGAGATGGCAGTGTAGATATTTCCATGTTTATACAGATGGCGGTGTAGTTATTTCCGTGTTTATGCTGATGGCGGTGTAGATATTTCCATGTTTATACAGATGTCGTTTTAGATATTTCTCTGTTTATAGAGATAGCGGTGTAGATAATTCCATATTTATACACATAGCAGTGTAGGTATTTCCATGTTTATACAGACAGTAGTGTATTTATTTCCATGTATATACAGATAGTGGTATAGATATTCCCAGGTTTACAGAGATAGCGGTGTAGATATTTCCATATTTGCACATATTGCGGAGAAGACATTTCTATCTTTACACAGATTGCGGTGTACGTATTTCCATGTTTACAGAGATAACTGTGAAGGTATTCCCATGTTTACACAGATAGTGTTGTAGATATTTCCATCTTTATACAGGTAGCGGTGTAGGTATTTCTATATTTATAGAGATGGCGGTGTAGATATTTCCATGTTTATACAGGTAGCGGTGTAGATATTTCTATATTTATAGAGATGGCGGTGTAGGTATTTCCATATTTATACAGATGGTAGTGTAGATATTTCCATGTTTTTAGAGATGGCGTTGTAGATAGTTCCATATTTATACTGATAGCGGTGTAGATATTTCCATGTTTATACAGATGGCGGTGTAGATATTTCCATGTTCATACAGATAGCGATGTAGATTTTCCCATGTTTATACAGATAGTGCTGTGTACATTTCCATGTGTATACAGATGGCAGTGTGGATATTTCCATGTTTAAACAGATGACCGTTTAGATATTTCCATGTTTTTACAGAAGGCGGTGTAGATATTTCCATTTTTATACAGATTTCGGTGTGGATATTTCCAAGTTCATACAGAAAGCGGTGTAGATATTTCCATTTTTATATAGATGGCTTTGTAGATATTTCCATGTTTATACAGATGGCAGTGTAGATATTTCCATGTTTATACAGACGGTGGTGTAGATATTACCATGTTTATACAGATGACTCTGTAATTATTTCCATGTTTATACAGAAGGCTCTTTAGATATTTCCATGTTTACATAGATAAACGTGTAGATATCTCCATGTTTATACAGATAGCGTTGCAGAAATTTCCATGTTTATAGAGATAGCGCTGTAGATATTTCCATATTTATAAAGATAGCGGTATAGTTATATCCATATTTGTACAGATAGCTGTGTAGATGTTTCCATGTTTATTCAGATGTTGGTGTAGATATTTCCATGATTACACAGATAACGGTGTCGCTATTTCCATGTTTATACAGATGGCAGTGTATATATTTCCATGTTTTTACCGATAGTGGTGTAGATATTTCCATGTTTCTACTGATAGCGGTGTAGGTATTTCCATGTTTATACAAATTGCGGTGTAGGTATTTCCATGTTTATAGAGACAGCGGTGTAGATATTTCAATGTTTATACAGATGACTGTGTAGGTATTTCCATGTTTATACAGATGGCGGTGTAGATATTTCCATGTTAATAGACATAGCCATTTAGATATTTCCATGTTTATACAGATGGCTGTGTAGATATTTCCATGTTAATAGACATAGTCATGTAGATATTTCCATGTTTATACAGATAGCTGTGTAGACTTTTCCATGTTTATAGAGATAGCGGTGTAGATATATCCATATTTATACAGATAGCGGTGTAGTTATTTCCAGGTTTATACAGATTGCGGTGCAGTTATTTCCTTGTTTATATAGATAGCTGTGTAGAAATTTCCAAGTTTATATAGATAGCCATGTAGATATTTCCATGTTTATGCAGATAGCGGTGTAGACATTTCCATGTTTATAAAGATAGCGGTATAGGTATTTCCATATTTATACAGATAGCGGTGTAGATAATTCCATGTTTATACAGATAGCGGTGTAGATATTTCCATGTATATACAGATAGCGGTGTAGATATTTCCATGTTTATACAGATAGCGGTGAAGATATTTCCATGTTTATACAGAGAGCGGTGTAGATATTTCCATGTTTATAAAGATAGTGGTGTAGGTATATCCATGTTTATAGAGATAGCGGTGGAGATATATCCATGTTTATACATATAGCGATGTAGATATTTCCATGTTTATACAAATAGCGAGGTAGATATTTCCATGTTTATACAGATATCGGTGGAGATATTTCCATCTTTATGCAGACGGCGATGTAGATATTTCCAAGTTTATACAGATAGCGGTGTAGATATTTCCATGTATATACAGATTGCGGTGTAGGTATTTCCTGGTTTATATAGATAGCTGTGTAGATATTTCCATGTTTATACAGATGGCAGTGTAGATATTTCCATGTTTATACAGATGGCATTGAAGATATTTCCATGTTTTTACAAATGGCGGTGTAGATATTTCCATGTTTATACAGATAGCGGTGTGGCTATTTCCCTGTTTATACAGATAGCGATGTAGATATTTCCATGTTCATACAGATGGCAGTGTAGATATTTCCATGTTTATACAGATGGCATTGTAGATATTTCTATGTTTATAGAGATAGTGGTGTAGATATTTCCATATTTACACAGATTGCGGTGTAGGTATTTCCATGTTTATAGAGATAGCGGTTTAGATATTTCCATGTTTATGCAGATGGCAGTGTAGATATTCCCTTGTGTATACAGACGGCAGTGTAGATATTTGCATGTTTATACCGATGGAGGTGTAGATATTTCCATGTTTATACAGATGACTGTGTAGATATTTTCATGTTTTTAGAGATGGCGGTGTAGATATTTCCATGTTTATTCACATTGCGGTGTACGTATTTCCATGTTTCTACAGATAGCGGTGTAGATATTTCCATGTTTATACAAATGGCTGTGTAGATATTTCCATGTTTATACATATTTCTATGTTTATACAGATGGAGGTGCAGATATTTCCATGTTTATACAGATGACTGTGTAGATATTTCCATGTTTATACACATAGAGGTGTAGACATTTCCCTGTTTATAGACATAGCGGTGTAGATATTTCCATATTTATACAGATAGCGGTGTAGATATTTCCATGTTTATACAGATAGCGGTGTTGATATTTCCATGTTTATACTGATAGCGGTGTAGATATTTCCATGTTTATAGAGATAGCGGTGTAGATATTTCCATGTTTACAGATTTAGCGTCATAGATATTTCCATATTTGCACAAATTGTGGTGTAGATATTTCCATCGTTACAGAGATAGCGGTGTACATATTTCCATGTTTACACAGATAGCAGTGTACATATTTCCATGTTACAACAGCTAGTGTTGTAGATATTTCCAAGTTTATACAGATAGCGGTGTAGATATTTCCATGTTTATAAAGATAGCGGTGTAGATATTTCCATGTTTATACAGATAGCGGTGTTGATATTTTCATGTTTTTACAGACGCCGGTGTAGATTTTTCCATGTTTATACAGATAGCGGTGTAGACATTTCCATGTTTATAGACATATCGGTGAAGATATTTCCATGTTTATAGAGATAGCCACGTAGATATTTCCATGTTTATACAGATATTGGTGTAGACATTTCCATGTTCATAGAGATAGCAGTGTAGATATTTCCATATTTATACAGATATCTGTTTTAATATTTCGATGTTTATACAGATAGCGGTGGAATTATTTCCATGTTTATACAGATGGCGGTGTAGATATTTCCAAGTTTTTACAAATAGCGGTGAAGTTATTTCCGTGTTTCTACAGATAGCGGTGTAGATATTTCCATGTTTATACACATGGCGGTGTAGGTATTTCCATGTTTATAGCGATAACGGTGTAGATATTTCCATGTTCATACAGATGGCAGTGTAGATATTTCCATGTTTATACAGATGGCATTGTAGACATTTCCATGTTTATATAGATGGAGTTGTAGATATTTCCATGTTTATACAGATGACAGTGTAGATATATCCATGTTTTAACAGATTATGGTGTAGATATTTCCACGTTTATAGAGATAGCCATGTAGACATTTCCATGTTTATACAGATAACAGTGTAGACATTTCCATGTTCATAGATATAGCGTTGTAGATATTTCCACATTTATACAGATAGCGGTGTAGGTATTTCCATGTTTATTGACATGGTGTTGTAGATATTTCCATGTTTATACAGAATGTGGTGTAGATATTTCTATGTTTATACTGATAGTGGTGTAGGTATTTCCACGTTTATACAGATAGAGGTGTAGATATTTCCATGTTTATACAGATAGCGGTTTAGATATCTCCATGTTTGCAGAGATAGCGGTGTAGATATTTCCATATTTGCACAGATCGCGGTGTAGATATTTCCATCTTTACACAGGTAGCGGTGTAAATATTTCCATGTTTACACAGATAGCTGTGTAGATATTTCCATGTTTACACAGATAGTGTTGTAGATATTTCCATGTTTATACAGATAGTGTTTTAGATATTTCCATGTTTATACAGATAGCGGTGGAGATCTTTCCATGTTTATACAGATGGCCGTGGAGATATTTCCATCTTTATACAGATAGCAGTGTAGATATTTCCATGTTTATACAGATAGCGGTGTAAATATTTGCATGTTTATACAGGTAGAGGTGTAGATATTTCCATGTTTATGCAGATGGCGGTGTAGATATTTCCATGTATATAGAGATGGCGGAGTAGATATTTCTACGTTTACAGAGATAGCGGTGTAGATATTTCCATGTTTATAGAGATGGTGGTGTAGGTATTTCCATGTTTACAGAAATAGTGGTGTAGATATTTCCATGTTTATTCAGATTGCGGTGTAGATATTTCCATGTTTATACAGATAGTGGTGTTGATATTTCCATGTTTATACACATAGCGGTGTAGACATTTCCATGTTTATTCAGCTCACGGTGTAGATATTTCCATGTTTATACAGATGGCATTGTAGGTTTTTCCATGTTTATGCAGATAGCGGTGTAGATATTTCCGTGTATATACAGAGAGCGGTGTAGATATTTCCATTTTTATACAGATCGTGGTGTATATGTTTCCATGTTTATGCAGATAGCGGTGTAGATATTTCCATGTTTACCCAGATAGCTGTGTAGATAATTCCATGTTTACACTGATAGTGTTTTAGATATTTCCATGTTTATACAGACAGCGGTGTAAATATATCCATGTTTATACAGATCAAGGTGTAGATATTTCCATGTTTATAGAGATAGCGGTGTAGATATTTCCATGTTTATTCAGATAGCGGTGTAGATATTTCCATGTTTATACAGACCGCGGTGTAGATATTTCCATGTTTATACAGATAGCGGTGCAGGTATTTCCATCTTTGTACAGATGGCAGTGTTGATATATCCATCTATACACAGATGACAGTGTAGATATTTCCATGTTTATACAGGTGGCGTCACAGATATTTCTATGGATATATAGATGGCGGTGTAGATATTTCCATGTTTATACAGATAGCGGTGTAGTTATTTCCATGTTTATACAGATAGCGGTGTAGATATTTCCATGTATATACACATGGCTGTGTAGATATTTCCATGTTTATACAGACGGCAGTGTAGATATTTCCATGTTTATACAGATAACTTTGTAAATATTTCCATGTTTATACAGATAGCGGAGAAGATATTTCCACTTTTATACAGATTGCGGTGTCGAATTTCCAAGTTTATACACATAGCGGTGCAGATATTTCCACGTTTATACACATACCGGTGTAGATATTTCCATGTTTATACAGATAGCGGTGTAGATATTTCCAGGTTTGTAAAGATAGCGATGTAGATATTTCCACGTCTATACAGATAGTGGTGTAGGTATTTCCACGTTAATACAGATAACGGTGTAGATATTTCCAGGATTATAGAGACAGCGGTGTACATATTTCCATGTTTCTACAGATAGCGGTGTAGATATTTCCATGTTTATAGAGACAGCGGTGTAGATATTTCCATGTTTATACAGATAGCGGTGTAGATATTTCCATGTTTATACAGTCAGTGGTGTAGATATTTCCATGTTTAAACAGATAGCCGTGTATATATTTCCATGTTTATACAGACAACGGTGTAGATGTTTCCATGTTTTACAGATAGTGGTGTAGATATTTCCATGTTTATAGAGATAGCGGTGTAGATATTTCCATGTTTATAGAGATAGCTTTGTAAATATTTCCATGTTTATACAGATAGCGGTGTAAGTATTTCCATGTTTATAGAGATAGCGGTGTAGATATTTCCATGTTTATGCAGATAGCGGTGTAGGTATTTCCACATTTATACTTATAGCGGTGTAGATATTTCCAGGTTTATAGAGTTAGCGGTGTAGATGTTCCCACGTTTATAGAGATAGCGGTGTAGATATTTCCATGTTTTTAGAGATAGCGGTGTATATATTTCCACGTTTATAGAGATAGCCTTGTAGATATTTCCATGTTTCTAGAGACAGCGGTGTAGATATTTCCATGTTCATAGAGATAGCGGTGTAGATATTTCCATGTTTATAGAGACAGCGATGTAGATATTTGTGTGTTTATAGAGATAGCATTGTAGATACTTCCATGTTTATAGAGACAGTGGTGTAGATATATCCATGTTTATACAGATAGAGGTGTAGATATTTCCATGTTTATAGAGACAGCAGTGTAGATATTTCCATGTTTATACATATAGCGGTGTAGATATTTCCATGTTTATAGAGATAGCAGTGTAGATATTTCTATGTTTATAGAGATAGCGGTGTAGATATTTCCATGTTTATAGAGACGGCGGTGTAAATAGTTCCATGTTTATACAGATAGCGTTGTAAATGTTTACACATTTACAGAGATAGCGGTGTAGGTATTTCCACGTTTACAGAGATTTTATGAAAATTTATTTTATGAAGACCAAACAAGTCATTGGGGTACCTACCTTATGTCATTTTTTACATTGAGAGTGTTAAAAATACCCCTACCCTAACCAAAACCCTGGCTTATAGAGCCAGGAAAGGCCATGCAATAAAGGATTCTTGGGCTTGTATGCCTGATAACAAAAACTTATCACAGACGACTGCAAAAAACACAATCTTGCACAAAGCCCATTGCAACTTTGCACTCAACAATGCTTTTGAAGGATATTTGCCCAACAACTGCCTGTCCAACCTGTGCCTGGCATCACCTTTGTTATTGATCTTTGTAGCCAAGGATAGTCATTTCCAAATGATCATATAATCTTCCTCATTTTTTCTTTTGTCTTCCTTTACCTCCGTGAATATGCATATAGTTTACTCTGGCTTGCCTGTTTCTATTGCAAGGCTCTGTTTCCAAACGAATATCTTTTTCTTGTGGAGAGCCTCTCTCTGTTTGTTATTTAGGTTGATAAGAGATATGTGAACATTTGAGAGCTCAGGTAAAAGGCCTTAGTCTACAGTGAAACTTTTTTGCACCCTTAGATGCTTACTTCCACTACAACTTGCAGGTGGGCCTTGAAAAGTTCTTGGAATAAGTTTGAGCTTTGGTCTTCTCCGATTCATTTAGCATAGATTCTCAAAATGTGGTCCCTGGACCCACAGCATCAGCATCACCTGGAGATTGTTAGAAATGCAAATCATCGGGCCTCATTCCAGACCCTCAGCTGGAAACTCTAGGGGCATGGCCAGACCCTCTGTAGCTGAACAAGCCATCCAGGTGGTTTTGATGAAGCTAAAGTTTTGGAACAACTAATGTAGCCCCATTTGGAAAACTTGCCTCTACAGGCCTCCCTAGCTGGTAAGCTGCTAGCATTTTTTGTTTGTTTGTTTCTTTGTTTTGATACAGGGTCTTGCTCTGTTGACCAGTCCGTGACCTCCTGGGTTCAAGCGAGGACTCAGCCTCCTGAGTAGCCGGGACTACAGGTATGTGCCACCACCATGCCCAACTACTTTTTGTATTTTTTTTTTTTGTAGGGATGGGGTTTTAGCCCAGGCTAATCTCAAACTCCTGGACTCAAGCAATCTGCCCACTTTGGCCTCATGAAGTGCTGGGATTATAGGCATGGGCCACCACTCCTGGCCCAAAGTTCATGTTTTAACTACTAACCTAAATTATTTTAAAAACAAAATTCTCCTTGGACTCAAACCAGGTCAGAGTGACATGATCATGTGCCTGTTTTGTGCAGGGTGAAGTGAGATTATTATCTAGGAAATAGCTGAAATGTCCTGAGGGTGACAAAGAGGAGCTGTGTTTTCAGCCAAATATCAGAACCAGGGCCACTGCCTGCCGCTGAACCCCAGCGGGGACCCCTACTTTGTGTTTATCTGTGGTGGCTATGCTTGCCCACCTGGGTGGGAACCCCGAGAATGACTCCAGACTTTTCCACGGACTGCATGCCAGGGTATTTTTACAATTTATGTGTAGACTTTGTTCGGGTGGAAAAGTTATTTTATGAAGACGAAACAAGCAATTGGGGTACCTACCTTATGGCATTTTTTACATTGAGAGTGTTAAAAATACCCCTCCCCTAACCAAAACCCTGACAAATAGAGCCAGGGAAGGCCATGCAAAAAAGGATTCTTGGGCTTGTATGCCTGATAACAAAAACTTATCACAGAAGACTGCAAAAAACACAATCTTGCACAAAGCCCATTGCAACTTTGCACACAACAATGATTCTGAAGGATATTTGCCCAACAACTGCCTGTCCAACCTGGGCCTGGCATCACCTTTGTTATTGATCTTTGTAGCCAAGGATAATCATTTCCAAATGATCATATAATCTTCCTCATTTTTTCTTTTGTCTTCCTTTACCTCTGTGAATATGCATATAGTTTACTCTGGCTTGCCTGTTTCTATTGCAAGGCTCTGTTTCCAAACGAATATCTTTTTCTTGTGGAGAGCCTCTCTCTGTTTGTTATTTAGGTTGATAAGAGAAATGTGAACATTTGAGAGCTCAGGTAAAAGGCCTTAGTCTACAGTGAAACTTTTTTGCACCCTTAGATGCTTACTTCCACTACAACTTGCAGGTGGGCCTTGAAAAGTTCTTGGAATAAGTTTGAGCTTTGGTCTTCTCCGATTCATTTAGCATAGATTCTCAAAATGTGGTCCCTGGACCCACAGCATCAGCATCACCTGGAGATTGTTAGAAATGCAAATCATCGGGCCTCATTCCAGACCCTCAGCTGGAAACTCTAGGGGCATGGCCAGACCCTCTGTAGCTGAACAAGCCATCCAGGTGGTTTTGATGCAGCTAAAGTTCTGGAACAACTAATGTAGCCCCATTTGGAAAACTTGGCTCTACAGGCCTCCCTACCTGGTAAGCTGCTAGCATTTTTTGTTTGCTTGTTTGTTTGTTTTGATACAGGGTCTTGCTCTGTTGACCAGACCGTGACCTCCTGGGTTGAAATGAGGACTCAGCCTCCTGAGTAGCCGGGACTACAGGTATGTGCCACCAGCATGCCCAACTACTTTTTGTATTTTTTTTTTTTGTAGGGATGGGGTTTTAGCCCAGGCTAATCTCAAACTCCTGGACTCAAGCAATCTGCCCACTTTGGCCTCACGAACTGTTGGGATTATAGGCATGAGCCACTGTGCCCGCCCTGCCAGCTTTGTATAAGCTGAGGAGTTTTTAAAAATACCTAGACTCAGGGCAAACCCCAGACACTTAAGTCAGATTCTCTGGGAGGTGAAGCCCAGGCACTGGTATTTTTAAAGTCTCTACAGATGGTTCTAATGTGCTGCTACGTTAGAGAACCGCTGATCTAGACCAGGCCTTTTCAAACTTAATGTGCACGTGAATTACCTGGACCTTGTTAAAATGCAGATTCAGTCTGCATAGGCCTGGTGTGGAGCCTGAGCTTCTGCATTTTTAACAAGTCTCTAGAGGATGCTGCTGCATCTGGGCTGCTAACTACACTTGGAGATAGGAGGTTCTGGAGAGCAGAGGAAAGAGCATGAACCACAACCTAGGGGCTGGTAGTCCTGACTTCCGAGCCAAGGTTTGCCTTTATGTGGCTGGCAACTTGCTTGGACTCCTACCTCAATTCTTTGGGCCCAAGGTTTGTCCTGCCTCAGAAGGATGTCAAGAAAATTGAGTGAGTAATGCAGAATTGTTTCTTAAAGTGTGTGCAGATGCTCCATGAATTTAGAGAGTATATGGATGCACATTAGTAAATTTTAATAGTTGTGACCATGTTGTTATGAGTACTTAGAACAAGTAATAATGGCTTTTGATGTATAGTAGTAAGAAAGCTTCCTTTTAAAAGGCGTGTATTTAAGTTTCAAAAGTGGGTCTATTTAAAAATATATGAAATAAATAATAGTAGAGGTAATTGACAGATCAAAATTAGGAAGGCAGGATGAGAATGACTCAAGTTTGGGAAATGCTGAGAAAGCAGATGCCCAAGGGCTATGAGAACTTAAAAAAATAGGTAGCACTTGATTTTGATTGGCTGAATGAGATGATGTGTTTGATTATTTATGGGGTTGGCATTTGGCAACATGCACTGGGTGGCTGGGATCACTGTTTATTAAAAAATATTTGAGTCTCCACTTTGCACTAGATACTCTTTTAGTCTCTTGGAAAAGGGATTGGGGGGCAGGCAGGATAAAAACAAATCATTTATGCCCACAAGAAAATTGCAGGAAGATAAAAGTCATGAAAGAAACTCTATGCTTCTAATTTAATATTTTTTATAGATTATGAGAAAAAAGTTTTGCTCACTATCAGCTAGGAAAGCTGTCTTAGCACAACCATTCATTCTTGCACAAATCAAAATCAAGACGAGCCAGATTTAATTTAATATTTTTTCACAGATTATGAGAAAAAAGTTCTAATTTAATTTTTTTATAGATTATGAGAAAAAAGTTTCGCTCTCTATCAGCTAGGAAAGCTGTCTTAGCACAACCATTCATTCTGGCACAAATCAAAATCAAGATGAGCCAGAAGGCTCCATTCTGACAGCTTCTAATGGAGAAGCTACATTTACTGGACATGGGGAAAGTTGCTGGGCTCTAAGGACTGTGCATTTCTTGAACTAGATAAATGGTCTTGGTGTAGCATAATACCAAAACTTCTTGTCGCAGCCTGTAAGGACAGAACTCAATCAGCCTGAAAAGGAAGTCAGTGACTCCGACTCAACACAGGAATGTTCTGTGATTCCTAAAGAAGGATGTAGGAGTGTGGCACAATTCAACCACAGTCTGTGGCCCTGTGCCTCTGCCTTGACATGAGTGGGATTTCCCAGCTGGTCATCTTCTTCTTATCTAAGACATTGGGAACAAATTACTTGACCTCCTCTGGGCTTCAGTACTCCCACTCATCAAATTAGAGGACTGGGCAGTCGCTAGGCTCTCTTTAGGCATCATATTTTAGTTTCTGTGATTTGAAATTTGAGAAGGGGTGTCTAAGGGAGAATACATAGGGGAGGGGGAAAGGCTTATTAAAAGTGTAGTTAGACACTGAATGTTTAAGAATTGCATTTTGTAATAATACCTTTACCTAATCAGGACTGACAATCTTACCTGATGACAGCACATGGAGGAATGGCTGCATTCAAAAATAAAAATGAAATAAAACAAGACCTTATTTGAACTTAGCAATAATGCTGATTCCTCTTTTTGATTTGAGGAGGTTATAGCTGTTGTAAATGCTTGAATTGGGTCTGCCCAGGCAAAACGGAGTCAAGAGTCCATGTCGGATGAATTTTAACAATGTAGACAATAGAAAGGGTTGCTTAAACTGCCCCTCTTTTACCAAAACACATTTACAAATGAAAGAACAACACTTCCATTTTTTAAAAACATTTTTTGAGATGAAGTCTTCCTTTGTCACCCAGAGTGGAGTGCAGTGGTGCGACCTTGGCTCACTGCAAACTTTGCCTCCCGGGTTCAAGTGATTCTCCTGCCTCATCCTCCCGAGTAGCTGGGACTACAGGCGCCCACCACCATTCCTAGCTAATTTTTGTATTTTTAGTAGAGACAGGGTTTCACCATGTTGGCCAGGCTGGTCTCGAACTCCTGACCCCAGGTGATCCGCCGACCTCGGCCTCTGAAAGTGCTGGGATTACAGGCGTGAGCCAACAGGCGTGGCCAAAAAATTTCCATTTTTAATTGCAGGGTCTGGGGAATTAAAATGCATCCGTAATTTCTTGCATCTCTCCGCTCGGGCTTGCATGAATGCAGAGGGATGGGGAGGACTTCTTGAGGCAAGCATCCCCCTCTTGTCGCCTGCCATCTGGAGAGAGAGGGCTGTGATTTATCTCACTTTAATCAGGAAGGACCCGATGGGTGGATGGAGAGGTCTGACGGCTTTGTTGCTCCATGTGGGAAAGAAACGGACAGAGTGAATTTGTGTATGATCCCTAAGGAGAAAGCATCTTTGTGCTCTATTTCATTTTGACCTGGAGCCCCTGAAAGCAAGCTAGTTACAAGTTGAAATAGGCCATTTCTAAAGTGTGATTTTGTTTGTGTATGAGCCTTGATTACAAAGGGGAAAAAAACCCGCTTAATTTACATACACCACATGTAGCGCAGGATCCCCTGGGGTGTCTTTTCAGGCATCAGGAAACTTTGATGAAAGTCGCTTGCCTCATCTAGGACTCATTTGATATTGTTTAGTAGAGCCTGGTATTAACATTTCCTTCCAACTGTTTACTGGAATCTGTGTGTTCCCTTCAAGTGATGCACACTAGGTGCACAGGCTTCCTGCCATTGTCATCCTAATCTTTCCATACAGACAGGAGCAGAGGGGAGAGCGCTGAGCCAGGCCCCAGCTTGCTTTTCTTTCCTGACACAGCCCGGCTCCGCTGCACTTCTCAGCTCTTGCTCTAGGTGGTGGTGTTTGACCATTTTCTTCATGTGACCCTCCACTCGGTAATATAAATTCATTCGGAGGATGACCTGATATCAAAAAAAATTCCTTTTGATTAGTAGAATCAACCTGTTCCTTCACACGATACTCTTCCCACTGAGACACATGGAGACAATTCTGACTCCAGGTTTGCAACCTTGAGATTTCTCTCAGATGCAATAAAAAAAACAAAAAAGCATTTTGAGTGGCACAGTGATGCCTAGTGCATGATCATGTTTGTCTGCTCAAACATTAAAGGGAAACTTGTGGGTTTGAGGATGCCCAGCAGCACGACAGCTGCCAATGTAAATGAGCCGTATAGAGAGAGAGGGGGCGGGAGGGGACTACAAACTTCAGAATATGAGCTGTTCGTTTATAAGTTAAAAAAAAAAAAAGTCAAAAGGGAGCCCAGGATGGTGCAAGAAAGAGGAGAAAGGAAGATTTTCCTTGCAGCTAATCAGGAGAGTTCATAAGGGCTGATTACATGAGTGGAAGCCTTAAGTTCTTTTTTTTTTAAAATGTGAAAGTTTGCATGTATGTATGTATGTATGTATATATGTATGTATAGCTTCGTGTATTACCATTATTATTGCAATCAGCAAATGGATTTACTTCCTTTATCTCATGGGCTCCTTCCCACTCACTTCTGGCAGCACATTTTCCTTTCTCCTTCATCCCAGAACATCAAAGAACAGATGCGCTTCCTAACCCTGGCTCCAGGGGACTTTATACATTGTAAACAGTGCACCTCTAACGTGGTTCACTGCTTAGAGAACGTGTGTCCCATTTTAAAACTGTGACTCCTTTATATTTTGCAGTGCTTATTTTAATAAGAGACATTGGACTTGTGACATATTTTTCATGGAGGAGTGAGCTTAATTGTTGAAAGTAATCGATAAACTTGTTTTTCCTCTGATGCCATCAGCCAAGATCCTATGGCAATAGTAAGAGGATGACACTGGGCTGGCACCCCCTCCATAACATATTTGGACCATGTTTTCCCCCCAGAATGCACATGCAATAGCTTTGGTTTGGTAAGAGAGAGATGGTGTACTTGGTTTCCTTCTGTCACACTTTTGGTGAAATGAATTAGACTTTTAAATCAGGAAATTCAGTGAGATGAGTTAGATTTTTACACAAGAGCAGTGGAGGACTTCCAGCTGGTTCGGGGAGTGATATGGAAATATCTTGCTAAATCAGGGTCTGGTGGAATGCTGCTCCCCTTGCAGGCTCCTCTTCACAGGAAGCAATCTGTGGGTTGCTTATAGAACAGAGCGAGCAGGAGGCATAGTATGGTCTTGCTCAGGGGAAGACCCGGTGTTCAGATGTTTGTCATTAGGAACTGGGTGTGGGCTTTTTCAAGTTAAACTGAAGCAGCAGTTCTATTAGGAAGAGCCTCCCAGATCAGCATCTTCTGTTTCTGGATACTCTCCCTTTGAAAAGCCAGATTTCAGCAAAAAGCTTTGCTAATGGTGAAATTGCACAACTGAAACCCTATGGGAGCAATGGGAAAGATGGAGAAAGAGGTGGTTATATCATGTACTTCAACAGTTTATTTAGAGGCTGTTGACGTTAGAATAACAAGCCAAGACAAACAAAAATACTCATTTTGGATGAAAATATTGTCTTTTCATGTTATTATAGATAGCTGAGTCCTAAGACTTCTACAGAAACACATTTTCCTAATGAGTGGCTGATTTTTCTGGTTGTGCAAGTAATGTCCAAATTATTGTACAAATTTTTGGCTCAGGAGCAAACATTGCATTGCATATTGAGCTAATCACTTGCCCTTTCTAAGGTAAGCCCTTACCTCTGCTTTCCCTTCATCTTGTCATTTCTGTTTGTTGGGTACAGGTTTCCTGTTGGTTCTTTCTGTTGGCTCTGATGTAACATGAATGAAGTTCTTAACATCCTTTCAGACATAAACACAACTTAGCTCATTGTTTCTGAGTTCATATAGAGGTTTTCTTGCCCCTGAGACTTTCGTGTCAGACAGCTGGATGTTGCTGTGTTCAAGGCTCTATCTGTTGATTTTGTATCCTACAACTTTACTGATTTCACCTATCAGTTCAGTTCTAACAGTTTTCAAATTGTATTTATTTGTTTTTGTTTTTTAAATATTGTATGTTTCATTTTAGAGTCAGGAGGGTAGATGTACAGGTTTCTTAAACAGGTATATTGCATGGTGCTGAGGTTTGGGCTTCTAATGATCCCACCACCCAAGCAGTGAGCATAGTAATCGATAGGTAGTTTTTCAACCCTTGCTCCCACCATCCTTCCCTCCCACCTTTGGAGTCCCCCAGTGTCTATTGTTCCTTTCTTTGTGTTGAGTTCTAACCTTTTTTTCGTGAAGTTTGTAGGGTTTTCTATATATAACAAGATCATGCCATCAGTAGAGACAGTTTCACTTCTTCCTTTCCTATTAGGATGCCTTTTATTTCTTTCTTTTGCCTAATTACCCTGAGAAGTGGTGTCTGTGGGCATCCTTGTCTTGTTCCTGATGGTAGAGGAAAATTTTCAACTTTTCACCATTGATCATGGTGTTAGCTATGGGTTTGTCATATATGACCTTTACTTTGTTGGGATACAGTCCCTCAATACGTGATCTGTTGGGTGTTTTTTTTTTTTTTCACCATGAAAGGGTTTCGAATTTTGTCAAAAGCTTTTTCTATATCTATTGTGATGGCCATAGAGTTTCTATCCTTTATTTTTCTAATATGGTATATTATATGTATTGATTTGCTTATGTTGAACCATGACATGATCATGGTGAATGATTCTTTCAATGTGCTATTGAATTTGGTTTGCTAGGATTTTGTTGAGGATTTTTGCATCTATGTAGATCAAGGATATTGGCCTGTCATTGTCCTTTCTTGTAGTGTTCTTGTCTGGCTTTGGAATCAGGGTAATGCTGGCCCTGTAAGATGAGTTTGGAAGTATTCCCTCCACTTCAGCTTTTTGGAAGAGTTTGAGAAGGACTGGTATTAGTTCTTCTTAAAATATTTGGTAGAATTAATCTGGGAAGCTATCTGGTTTTGGGTTTTTCATTGATAGGAGACATTTTCTTACGGATTCAACCTCCTTGCTTGCTATTAGTCTGTTCAGATTTTTAAATTTCTTCATGAGTCAATCTTGGTAGGTTTTATGTGTCTGGGAATTTATCCATTTCTTCTAGATGATCCAATTAGTTAGTGTGTAATTATACCTAGCAGTTTCTTAGGATCCTTTGTATTTGTGTGATATTGGCTATGATGTTTCATCTTTCATTTCTGATTTTATGCTCTATTGAAAACATGAGGCATAGCAGGTAGGGGGCACTGGTCAGGACTTGGGGTATAAACTGGCAGATGTTAAGGTGGGTGATTCTGGTTAACTCAGAAACTCCGAAGTCCCGTGTGGAAGAATTAACTGCCTGTACTCACCTAGTAAT